>NC_138214.1:2102086-2189586 GCF_964194415.1 Vipera berus | reverse complement strand
GCACAGTGCTTCCTTCAGGTTGCGTTTGTCATCTACCTTATCCAGTCTGGCCTATTTTAAGAGATGGTGAACTATGTTGCAGAATGGCTCTGGATGCCTCTCTTCTGGAATGTCTTGGCTTCAGGGATCACATCTTCTGTTTGTTGTCTCTCAGGACGGCTATCGGACTCTCTGTGTGGCCTACAAAGAAATACCTCCCGCAGTCTACAAGGTTCTAGAGGCCCAGATTAAGGAAGCCACCGTGGCCTTACACAACCGAGAAGCCAGGATGGCCAAGGTCTTTGATGAAATTGAGAAGGACATGCATCTAATTGGCTCCACTGCTGTAGAAGACAAGTAAGCCTCACTGGCTAGTTAGGATAACCCATTGTGCCGTCCCAACCTATTTTAATCAGCAGCTTTAATCAGATGAAGGTGTGATGTGCCCAGATTCTTCTGTTCAAGTGGGAAACATTGAATTTGCCAATTTAGTAGCCCCATGAGTAGGAGGCATGCTTTGTAGACCATTCTTTGTCAAACTTTCTGCATTCGGAAAATGTGGGGACCACCCCCTTCTCATCTTTTTCTCAAAGAGCCGAGGGAAGGAGAGGGATAAATGAAGTGCTACTTTTAAAAAAAAGCTTTTTAAATTAAATTTGGTGCCCCAAAAGGCACTCCAGAATTAATTTGCCACTTGAATGATTTAACGTACCCCATGCTGTAATTAACCACAACTGCTCATACCAGTCAAAGATGCCATGATAGAAATGTTTGATAGGTTAAGTACCTAAGCTAGCTTCAGAAGATGGGACTTCGAGACCAGAGTGTCAGGTGAGGGAAGATTGACTTGGCAAATCAGGCTCCAAAAATGGAAAAATCCTTCTAAGAGGTTACATGGAGAAGTGGATGGAGAAGACCCACTTTTAATTCTGTGTTGATCCAGATTAGATTTCTTCTACATGGTCTTCTTGTCTTTGCTGTCCTCAGTGGGTTGATGTGTGTAACTCAACTGCTTCCTTCCTACGTGTTCTGAAGGACCCCTTTTCTGAAACAAAAGAAATCCAGTGATTTGTCCTTTTTGGGAAAAAGGCAAAATAGAGAGTGAGCTTTGAGGAAGATCCCCACCCATTGGTTGAGTCCTTTCCACCGATTTTCCTGCAGACTCCAGGATTTTGCAGCAGAAACCATCGAAGCCCTCCATGCGGCAGGCATGAAGATCTGGGTGCTGACGGGAGACAAGCTGGAGACGGCCCAAGCCACCTGCTATGCTTGTCGCCTCTTCCACACCAGCACAGAGCTCCTGCTGTTGACAGCGAAAACGGTGGAGGAAGGGGGCAGGAAAATGGAGCAGCTTCATGAACTGCTGCTGGAGTATCACAAAAAGTTGGTGACTGACGCGCCCCAAGGGAAAAAGTGAGTGGGACCCTAAGCAGTAACCGAAGCGGTGTTTCTCAACCTCAGCAACTGTAAGAAACATGGACTTCAACTCCCAGAATTCCTGAGCTATAGGTGCAGGCTAGCGAATTCTGGGAGCTGAAGTCCACACCTCTTAAAAGTTGCTGAGATTGAGAAGCATCGATTTGAAGGGTTGGGAGATGGGTTAACTGCCACTGCAGCAATAATCTTTGCAATAATCTAGCAGAGGGGTCTCAAAACTTGGCAACTTAAAGACTTGTGAAATTCAACTCCCAGAATTCCCCAGCCAGAATCCATGGCTGAGGAATTCTGGGAGTTGAAGTCCACAAGTCTTTAAAGTTGCCAGATTTGGAGATCTTTGATCTAAGGCAGTGGTGGCGAACCTATGGCACGGGTGCCAGAGGTGGCACTCAGAGCCCTCACTTTGGGCACCCGCGCCATGCCTCGGAGGTGGCAACTGTCCCTCTTCAACCAGCTGCTCCCCATAGGTGCCCCTCCCCACAAGCGACATTGAGGTGATCACACCCACCTTGGCCACACCCACCCAATCTTCCATGACCACCACAGCCACACCCACCCAGTAGGCCACGTCCACCTGGCACCCAGTGATAAATAAGTGGGTTTTGGGTTGCAGTTTGGGCACTCGTTCTCTAAAAGGTTCGCCATCACTGATGTAGGGGTAGAGAGAGATGAGAGATCCATGAGGGTGGACTTTTGTAACCTGAGATATTTGCAACTCACATTTTCCCAAGTGCATCAACTTTTATTATAAGAGCTGATCTCAGTTTGGCCTGCCTTAGCCCCATTAAACCAAGCTGCTGGATATCTTAAGTTCTCCTTGTTTTCCTGCTTTGATGTCTTCCTTGCAGAGAACCCAGAAATGCAATTTTTCCATATCTTTCTTCTCAGCTAAAGAAGGGAAATTCATTTAAGTAGCACCTAAAACACATTTTCCTACATGTCTGACTCTTAAAGGAATTAAAACAGCCAGAAGAATAGGAGGGTTTGCTACTCTTTGAGTTTCATTCATCCTCATTTTTTCCTCCTTGGCTCTTTTTGGATACAGCTGGAGTCATTCCCTGAGTCCTTCGGGAATAGGGCGGTATACAAATTGAATTAATAAAATAAATAAATTAATAATATCAAGGTCTCCAGCCAACAAGTCGCCTTTCTCTGTTTAGAAACTGGGTGTCCGGTTCTGACTATGGGCTGGTCATTGATGGGGCCACCCTTTCCCTGATCCTGAACCCTTCGCAGGATTCCAACTTCTCCCATTACAAGAACATCTTCCTTCAGATCTGCCTGAAATGCACCGCCGTCTTGTGCTGTCGGATGGCCCCGTTGCAAAAGGCTCAGGTGCGTTAATGTCCTCGGTAGTGAGCCAGGCCACTTCCTCTCCCAGCAGAACCTTGCACGGCATCCTTTCTGCTGGTGAAGCACCTCTTTTGGGAAGCCAGTGGCCACAAATGTCTGGTCTAGTCTTGAGTTCATTTTTCAGGGTGGTGTAGTCCTTGCGAAACTGGTTCAAAGTTGGGTGATGAATATCTGAACCAACCTCTCCTGATCCACCATCCATCTCTCTGCCCTGTAGATCGTCCGCATGGTGAAGAATTCCAAAGGCAGTCCCATCACACTGGCTGTCGGGGACGGGGCCAATGACGTCAGCATGATTTTGGAAGCTCACGTGGGCATCGGTAAGCATGGCTGGCTGAGGAATTCTGGGAGTTGAAGTCCACAAATCTTAAAGTTGCCACGTTCAGAGACCCTTGGTCAAAGGAAACAGTTCATATGAGCTCCACAAACATATCGGAGCTAGGCTGAAAGAGTTTATATCAACTTCTGGCTGATCATGATATTGAGGCCTCTGACGTGCAGGGCTGACCTGCTCCATTCTTCTCCTCGGCCAGGTATCAAGGGAAAAGAGGGACGCCAAGCCGCCCGGAACAGCGACTATGCCATCCCCAAGTTTAAACACTTGAAAAGACTGCTCTTGGCACACGGGCATTTGTATTATGTCCGAATCTCCCATCTTGTACAATATTTCTTCTATAAGGTAAATGGAATGGCAGGTTGGTTTGGGGGGGGTCAAGGGGATGGCAGGCAGGGGGGGACTATGCCACTGCCAGGCCTTGGGGGATGCTCAGCAGAAGGTTAACAGGGAAGCAAAACACTCTTGGAAGAAGGTGGCAGAGTCAGCAGGATCCTTGGGGTAGAGGGCAAAAGTGAAATGATGGTGGACAGCATGATGGAGTGCAGGACTTGCCCTTTGTGAACATCACACTGACGTCCAATTACTCCAATCCATTCTACAGGTAGTCCTCGACTTATGACCGATTGTTTAGAAGACTCCATTGCAGTCATAACTTGAGGATTACTTCTGTTCAGTTATTCTATTCTATTCTATTCTATTCTATTCTATTCTATTCTATTCTATTCTATTCTATTCTATTCTATTCTATTCTATTCTATTCCATTCCATTCCATTCCATATTCTGTTCTGTTCTATTTTCCATTCCACTCCACTCTACTCAACTCTACTCCACCAAAAGTACATAAAGATATAAGACATAAAAGTCTAATGCAAAAATATGATCTAAAGAATAACAAAAGAGGATTGAAAAATGGTAAGCACTGTCCACCCTCAGGCCAATCTGATGGGAATTGAGAGCCGAACGTAGATAGCAAAAGGCTGGGATAGAATATTTAAAGGGAGCAGTTGTAAATGCAAAAGCAACATTTACATCATCTGGTTTTCTTGCTAACATGTTTTTTTTCTGTCTCTCCCCCCTACTCCCCCCTCCCCATATTTCTTTTAGAATCTTTGCTTCATTTTCCCACAGTTTTTATATCAGTTTTTCTGCGGCTTTTCACAGCAGGTAGGTGGCCATGTGTGTCGTTACTGACGTTGTGATCAAAAAGTAGTCCTCAACTTAGGACGGGTTGCTTAGTGACTGTTCAAAGAAACTATCAACTGTACCGCCCCTCCAGTCACATGATTGCGTTTCAGGTGCTCAGCAACCATCTCGGGTTTAGGACTGGTTGCAGCATCTCATGGTGATGTGATCAAGTTTTATAACTCTAGAAAGACTCTAGAAAGGGTGCAGAGAAGAGCATCAAAGATGATTAGGGGACTGGAGACTAAAACATATAAGGAATGGTTGCTGGAATTGGGTATATCTAGTTTAATGAAGAGAAGGACAAGGGGGGCATGATAGCAGTGTTCCAATGTCTCAGGGGCTGCCCCAAAGAAGAGGGAGTCAAGCTATTCTCCAAAGCACCTGAAAGCAGGACAAGAAGCCACGGATGGAAACTCGTCAAGGAGAGAAGCAACCTGGAATTAAGGAGAAACTTCCTGACAGTGAGAATGATTAACCAGTGGAACAACCTGCCTCCAGAAGTGGTGAATGCTCCAACACTGGAGGTTTTTAAGAAGAGACTGGACAGCCATTTGCCTGAAATGGTATAGGGTTTCCTGCCTGAGCAGGGGGTTGGACTAGATGACCTCCAAGGTCCCTTCCAACTTTATTATTATTATTATTATTATTATTATTATTATTATTATTATTATTATTATTATTATTATTATTATTATTATTATTACACTTTTTTGCAATTTTGAGGCCAAAGATGCCCATTGGATAAGCTGGATTTGGACTCAACAACCACATGGTTCACTTAGTCACCATGTGACTCATTTAACAACTGCCCTAAAACGGTTATATAAAATCGAGCCCAGTCATATGGCCATTCCACAATTGCCACAAGTTAACAACCAAAATTCCGGGATCAGTTGAAGCCATAAGTAATTTGGGGTGACCAAAATTCTTGCACATTTGGGGACTGGAAGCTTGGTGTTATTTTTGTGAAGGAGGGGCCAGTCTGTGGCCCTTCCCAGTTTGGACGACTGGGAGAAGAAGCTTTCTCCAGTTGTATAGATAATGCCTTTCATTTTGTCTTCTTTTTTTTTAAGCTGCTCCTTCAGCCTCCCTCTTTGTCCTTTTCTCAAGAGCAAAATGCAGCTGCGGGCATCCCTCTCCCTACCCTCCCTCCCTTTTTTTAAAAAAAAATCCATTTATATCCCGCCCTTCTCCGAAGACTCAGGGCGGCTTACAAGCTTAGCAGTAGCCTTCATTCTATGTATATGGCTGCTTATTAGGGCTTTTACACACACACCCCCAAGCGGCATTATTACAAAGTCAGCTTAATTGCCCCCAACAATCTGGGTCCTCATTTTACCTACCTCGGAAGGATGGAAGGCTGAGTCAACCTTGAGCCTGGTGGGACGCGAACCTGCACTAATTGCAGGCAGCTGGGATCTTTTGGGGGAAAAAAGACCCCACGGTAACAATAGAATCCCCTTTGCAAGCTCAAACCGCTCCTGCATTGAACTGACTCTCCTGCAAAGGGCAGGTGTGAACGGGGAAGCTGTTGTGCGGGAGAAGTCCCAGCAATTGCAGGTTTGAATGATTGTTCCCCCGAATGAGCCGAGGCCGTTTCACAGCTGTCCCCATCGTGGTTGGAGGAGGAGGAGGAGGAAGTGGCCTGCAGCTGCCCTCCAAGGCTTGGGTGTGTGTGTGTGTGTGTGTGTTTTCCCCCTGCTTTCAGCAAGAAGGAATCGTCCCCCTTCCTCTGCCCGCCTGATTGTCTTCTTTAGGTGAGGTGCACCGGAGCTGCCTCATTAGCAAGGCTTGCCAAAGAGCCATTGTTCTGGAAAATCTCATTTGGGAGGAGATAATGAGCAAACAAATGCTCGGGTTCCACCAGGTCGTATCCCAGCTGGACTCGTGAGCGTGATTTTGCTACTTCGGAGAGAGCGGGTTTTGTACTTTCCAGGTGTTGGGACATTGCAAGTGGGGCGGAACAATGCTGACACGCTGCCTTCGGTTGCCTCTGACTTTGTTCCTCAAAAGGTTTCAAGGCATTTTGCCAAACAATAACAGCACAAGAGTGGTTGTCTCGCCCCGAGGTGTAGTCTTGCTGGTGATCGGGTTGATGAATCGTAGCGTGTCTATGCTAAGAAAAAAAAGTCAAGGTTATATTTTTCTCACAGCTCACTCTGGACATTTCAGGAAACCATGAATGATGCTTCTCCTCCTTTATTCTATTCAGGAAGCCAGATGCAATATATAACGCTCAAGTCCTTCTCTTTTTCACTCCAGCCTCTCTATGATGCAGCTTACCTGACCATGTTCAACATCTGCTTCACCTCCCTGCCAATTGTGGCCTACAGTCTCCTGGAACAGCATGTCCCTATTGATGTCTTGATGACGTTCCCAAAGTTGTATTTGTGAGTATGATCTCCTCCTCCTCCTCCTCCTCCCCGTTCCTTCTGTCCTTCCTTCCTTTCTTCCTCCCTACACTTCCTTCCTTCCTCCTCCTCCTCCTTCTCCTCCTCCTCCTCCTCCTCCTCCTCCTCCAGGTCTCAGAACAGCTCCAAAGTGGAAACTTGGTCTTATTTTGCTGAACCTCGCTTCTCAGATCTTTCTGATCTGCTCCATTTCTCCTTTTGAAGACTTTTTTTTTTGGAAGTAGCTTGCATTTCTGATGTCCTGGCCTGTATTTGAGGTTCAAATTTGTGTTTTTCTTGCTAGGAATGTTTCTGACAACGCTATGCTCCAGTTGAAGCCTTTTGTCTACTGGACCTTCCTGGGCCTTTTTGATGGTTGCGTCTTTTTCTTTGGTGCTTACTTCCTTTTTCAATCTGCCTCTATAGAGGACAATGGAAAGGTGAGGTCTGAAAGACCTAGTTCTTTGTGATAGGGATTGGGGTGCATTTGTGTGTTTGCTTGGTAGGTGTGTGTTTGTATGTGGCAACACAGGCCATAATGTTACCTCTATCTCTTTGATGCTCCTATAAAGGAATAGGCAACGTACTTCCGTACATCCAGTCAATGCTCCCTCTGGCTACGTCTTATTTAAAGTGTATTTATTTTAAACCTGTATTTATCTTAACAGGTACTGTTGTTTTCAAGGCAGAATCCAGCAGTATTTCTTAATTGCAAGTTTTGACGTCATGTTTTTCAGATGGCAGGGCTCTGGACGTTTGGAACGATGGTTTTCACTGTCTTGGTCTTTACAGTCACACTAAAGGTTAGCACTCTATTATTGTTGTTGTTGTTTTTGTTGTTGTTGTTATTAATCATCGCATGGTCAGCCAGATGTTCAGACTGGGTTTGGCATTTTTGAGTACCTATCGAGTAGTCAATAGGCCGCTTTTTGCAATTGACTGATGACGAATTTGTCAATTCCAATGGTGTTCAACTGGTGCTCCAGTTGTTTTGGAATTGCATCCTATTATTATTATTATTATTATTATTATTATTATTATTATTATTATTATTATTAGTCACCTTTGACAGGCTGGGTCTGATATTACAGATCTTGGCGAGATTAAATTCTTGCCCTGATCTCAGTGACGCCTGTCCTCAAGGCCAACTCCTCTTGAATGGGCCAGATTGAAAGTGGTGGTGATGGTTTTAATTAGGCTCAATAAAAATCAGTGCAATGTGAAGTCAAGGTAGGAATGTTCAATTTCTTGTTTCTTTTTTCCATAGCTGGCATTAGATACTCGGTTCTGGACATGGATGAACCATTTTGTCATCTGGGGGTCCTTGATTTTTTATGTCTTTTTCTCCTTCTTCTGGGGAGGCATCATTTGGTAAGCATGCTAAGACTTCACGGGTCACCAGCACAAGGTGGTCCCTTCGCCAACTCCTCTGAAGAGTCCTAACCTTTAAGCCAGTTTGAAATGGACGGGGCCCCCTACTTTAAGCTATCTCTGGGTCTTGGAAGGAAATGTTGGAGGTGACTGTTTGTCTTTACTCCTCAAAAATGCCCTCCAAACTGAAGTGGCTTCAGAGATGACCATCTCAGAGGGCTAGTATGAGGCATGTGTCGTTCTCATGGGGCGAACGAGACAAGCATCCCAACCAGATGAGCCAATTCTACTTTAATGTAAAATTAGAATGACAGAATCAGCAGAACTTTCCCGCCATCTGAGAAACTAGGAGGGGTCCCTACTGAGCTTTCTCCTCTGTGCGTTCTACAGCTGCAGGCTACGCTGTCTCTTAATGTGACCTCATGGGGTGAATCAGACAGGAATCCCAAGCAGATGAGTGAACTCTACTGTAATGTAAAGCAACGTGGACCGAATCTTTCGGTTCTCCTTCTGCCTCTTTTACAGCCTGAGAAGGGTCCCTCCCGAGCTATTCCTTCCACCCGCTCTACAGCTGCAGACTCCACTATCTCTTCTCTGACCGATCCCTTGGCCGGGTTTCTTGGCCCAGTCTCCCAAGGTCTTCCCCACATACTTTTGCAGAAAGGGATGGATTAACCCAGGATAGGGCGGAAGGGCCTGGAATCTTGATCCCAGTTCCTCGCAGGATGGACTTGTAATTTTAACCACCACAACACTCACTCACTCTCTCTCTCCCTCTCCCTCCCTCCCTCCCTTCTTCCATTTCTCCCAGGCCTTTCTTGAAGCAGCAACGGATGCATCACGTTTTCGCCCAGCTGCTGTCCTTCGCCTCCTCCTGGCTGGCGATCGTCTGCCTGATCTTCATTTCCCTCCTCCCGGAGGTCATCGGCCTCATCTTTAGACACCTGAAAAGGAAAAGCAGCGAGGTAAGACTGGAACAGAAAGCCTGTGAAGTTGAAGAATGGATCCCACTCTTCTAAGCCAGGCCTCAAGCGAAATCACGGACAACAGGTGTTCCCTGCGGTGGTTGTGTTTTGTTTTTAAAAAAACAACAATTTTTTTCTTTTTCTTTCTTTTTTTTTTTTTGCTTTCTCCTGAATGTTCAAACAATTCCCATCTGGTTCAACTCAGCTGCAGCGGACAAGCAAACAGAAGGGTAGCTGGTGTTTAGCAGTCCCCCTCTTTCTGTCTGAAGATAGATTAGCCATCAAACATGTCATCCTGGTAGAATCCATCCAGATCCATCCAGTTTCCCAAAACTACAACCTCCCATTCAAACTTTGCCTTCTAGGGAATTCAGCTGGAACCAAGTCCAGAATAGATATTTCTCTCTGTGCCTTGTTTTCAAGAAAGAAGAATTTAGTCTAGGACAAGTGGTCTCCAACCTTGCCCACTTTACGATTTGTGGACTTCAACTCCCAGACGTCTGGCTGAGGAATTCTGGGAGTTGAAGTCCACAAGTCATAAAATGACCAAGATTGGGGACCTCCGGTCTAGGAGGCCCTCAACCAGTTGAAATCTCAGCACCCTGCTTTTCCTCTCTCCTCTGCAGGAGAGCAGATCCCCAAAACATGCCGGTTGAATTTTTAAAAGTGGTCTCCTTAGAGGGACTGAGTTTCTTTCTCTTTCTCAACATCCCACGCTTTGCAATGAAGCTTGAGTCTCAATGAAGAGTCCACTGCCAGCGCTGATCAATCTGCCGTTTCGTGCCAGTTTTATTTTTCCCAGATTTGAGGTCCTGGAGACAAGGAACTCAAATGAACTGTGGCTGAAAACACCCATTCTGAAACTTAGGAGCATAGTCACGGCTGGTGCATTCATTCATTTCCTTCTCCAGCCTTATCTGGAGTTTGTTTCAGAAACAGCTGGGAAAGGAGAAATCTGGTTATGCCTGAGCTTGGTTTGAGGCCGCATAAGTAGGAAGAGCTACTGCGGTTACACCTGAGAAGGGAAAAGCGGAGGCCGTTTAAGGTGTGGTTAGTTGAGGAGAGAGAGAAAATGCAAAGCTTGAGACTGAAGCCTTAACTGGGACTTCACTAAACTAAGATCAACTAAGGCGCTGAGGTTTCAGTCCACACTTGAGCATGAATTTAAGACATTATTTTTATTATTTTGTCTTGTAAGGTGTTGCAGTTGGGACTCTCCAGAGGGATTTTGTCCGTTTGATGTGTTAGCGGGGTCTTTTGGGGTGGGGGAGGGAGTGGGTTTGTTACAGGGAGATGTAAAACGGAGACCTCTGCTTTGTGTTGGCTTGTAAATGTAGTTTTCCAGTAAACTTTACACAAAGAATGTGTTGGAAGAATAGTTTTTGCCAGAGTATACAATTTATTTCTTTTAAAAAGCAAAAAAAAAAACATTGATATAGCCACCCAACTTCTAACCAAAGACAAAAGCAAGCAAAAACCGTAAAACAGGAAGGAGGGGAAAGCAAAGTGGAAACACAATGTTTTGCTTTTTCTAAAAAAAAAACAAAATGGAGGCTACGGAAGGACTATTTGTGGCATTGTTCTGTCTCTCTTCGTGGAGACAATGGTCAGGTCCTCACATTTTCAATCTGCAAAGAGCCAAAGGAAGAGAAGGGAGGATGGGGCTGCAACACAAAATGGTTGCAAAATTGCAACTGGGGAGCAATGAGAGATGTTTCCCATCCCTTGTAGAGCCACCTCTGGTGGGGTTGGGGTGAGCTTCTGGTGGGAGGTATGGACAAATGGGAGGGTCCCTTATCATGGGACCTAAGAGCTGGAATGAACCCAGAGGCCATCTAGTCCAACCCCTGCCCTGTTGCAGGACCCTACTGCTTTTTCTCTACCCAATGCATAGTGAACCTTTGAAATCTGCCGAGGGCCATCAGCTTAGATGGTTCGAAGCTGAGTTTCTCTATCTTTCCACCTCTAAGCTGGGTGGACTTCGACATCCAGACCTCCATGTTGGTTGGGGAATTATGGGAGTCGAAGTCCATGCAGCTTCAAAGTGCTATGGTTGAGAAGCGCTTCTTTAAAGCAGAGTTCCCCAAACTTTCCGGGCCAGACTTGCCTGACCCTTCCTTAGTGGACCTACTGCAGCCTGAAAGTGATGGTGACCACCAGCTTGGAGGCCTTTCAGATTGTCTCTTTGAAAGTGTTTTGCTTCTCATCCAAGAAGCTTCTTTGGTTTCTTTGAAGTCAGAAGTGAAGAAGCGAAACATTTTCAAAGAAAAAAACAGACAAGAAAGCCCAGTTGCCTTTCGGAAAAGCATCTTTGGGACAACCGTGACCTGGATGATCGGAGAATCTCTCTCCGACCAATTGCACAGCAGGACAGATCTCCAGAACTTTAAATAGAGCCTCTCTGTCCAAGAGCACGCTTTCTCAGACATGAGGTGCCGGTGAAGAAGCTGCCTCAAATGTCTGGCTTCCCATTTGACTGACTGCGCCAAACTCCAGTTTTGCAGAGAGTTAAATTCTGAAGTTTGACTACGGCAAGAGAAGCAACGCGGTGCAGAAAAAGACCTGCTATTCCTCCTTGTTAGAAATCACCATTGTGGTGCCATCGTTACTGACAGCCTTCCTATCAAAAGCTACCTGGCCCCCATCCCCAACCTCGCCGTTTCTTTCTAACACGTCCTTTCTGTTCTCAACTTTTATTATCAGTACTCTTCCTCCATTAAAAAAAAACATACCGGAGTAAAAAAAAAACTAATTTGTAATACATTATTTTTTGTCCTGCTTTTTCCACCTGTCTGATTTTCTCCCTCCCACCCTCCCTCCCTCCTTCTCTCTCTTTTCTCTCTCTCTCTCTCTCTCTCTCTGTCTCCAATTTCCCACTTTCCTTTTGTCTCATCGTGAACCAGGTAACCCGGCGTCTTCCTTCCTCGGGAACATCTACTATCTTCGTCCTCTCTCAAACCTCCAGTAATCACAGTTTCTCTGAATGAATAAGGTGATTTTCTTCTTTTTAATAAGCTGCCATTCGCCGCGTCGCTCCTTTGCTTTCTTTCTGGGCGTCTGACCTTTTGATAATGCGCTTATCTGTCTCCCTTGCATTCTGCTTTGCTTTGCTTTTTATTTCTTTTTCTTTTTTTAAAAAAGAAGGAACACTTCACATATTTGCTGCAGTTCCAAAGCCCTGCTTAATTGCCATTCCCTTTTTTTTTCTTCATCTCCGCCCTCTTTCCTTCCCTGCCCGTGTCACCGTAGGGTAGTTGAAACATCGTGAAATTGCAATTCCAGCATCTGCAGGAGGAAGCAGCCCTCTGCATTAATGTGCCAAAATTAGGTGTACTGGATGGTTTTGCTCCCGAATCCCTGCTGGGGATCAATTGATAGAGGCCACCAAGATTGCCTTTGCAGTAAGAAGCAGAGATGGTGTCTCAAAAGGATGGAAGTGATGGGACCACTCCAGGCTGAAAGGCTAACATCTTAGCATTCTGGAAGCATTTTGACTGTGGCTTGTTCTCCAAGCTTGTTTTAATATAATTCCTGAATGTTTCGTTCCCAAACTTATGTGTGTCTTATGTGCCACTGTGGTCAGTTGTGAGCTAAAGAGAACAGGAGAAGAAAATCTTGCTGATGATGTTAACTAGTTTAGTAAAGAAACATTCAGGAATTATATTAAAACAAGCTTGGAGAACAAACCACAGCCAAAATCTAAAAGCCAAGCTACAAAGTTTTTCTATTACCGGTATTTCAAAATTCTGGAAGCAGTTTTTTAAAAATGGGGAGGAGTCTTTGCTAGTTAAAAGGTGGTCTAGCAAGGCAAGGAAGCAGCTTTTCACCTGGATGGAGTAGTTTGCCAAGACTGGATTCCTCACATTCAGTGGGCTACGAGCTCTTTCTCCTTCAGCATACTGGAGACATCTGCCTTACTACTTTCGAACGTGTGGAATTGGGAGAAGTTACATCAAGAATTCTTCTGATAAGGAAAATGAGGTTTTGCATGCATTCAGAGGTGTTTCTGAATGCAATGACTGTTGATAGACCAGCAGCCTGTAAAGCAAAGGTAGGTTTGCAGGACCCCAAAGGTATTGTCCCAAAGCTGTGGATGGAAGATAGCTGGTGATTTTAGTAGTGATGGGCTACAGATGGTTGGCAGGATCGAAATAGAAGGTTGCAAGTTCCAGAATAAACTTCTTGACTTAACGTGAATCAGTTGTGTGTCCTGTTCTGTAGAAATGCGCCAACTCTAAATGAAAAGAGATTTATACAAATCAGGGAAATGCTTAAAAGCATGAATGAAAAGATGACCACTATAAGCCTAGGTAATAATTTACAGACCAAGACAAACTCAGATAGACTTTAGGAACCAACCATACAGATGGAAATGTTCTGCAAGACAGCCAAGTCCATTGTGGAGAAGATTCTCTTCTGTTGATGGAATATGGACTGTCTCTTCTTTAGGTCAAACTCTAGCCAGATCCAATCCAGATCCTTCATAATCTAGCCAAGCTCAGTGGTCATTGCCATGCTTTGCTATGATTTGAACTAGTCAGTTCCTGTTAACCTGCTGGCCAACTGTTGGGTTCCATCCAAAAGAAAGGAAGATGGACTAGTTTCTAATTCCTACAGTAAAAGGAACTCAGTATATCGAAACTCTTGGTCCCCTGGTCAACCTCAGCACCTTTAAGGTGGGTGGAATTCAACTCCCAGAATTCTCCAGTTTGGAGAATTCTGGGAGTTGAAGTCCACCCATCTTAAAGTTGCTAAGATTGAGAAATACTGTCCTGGCCTTTGTTGAACCAGGAAGTTCTTGTTAATGGGAAGTTCTTCCCATCCAAACAAAAAGCAAAGTGGCAACCAAATTTGTCTCCGGTTCCAAACGAAAGGTCTCTTAGACATCATTGTGGGTTTCTCTTAACCTTAACCTTTCATTTTTACTTCCTTTTAGTTTCATATTGAGGAACCAAATTAGTTTCTCAAAGCCAAACCTCACTGCTTAAAACAAATGCCCGCTCATATCCTTCATTTTATTTTTGCCTCGCCATTTGCAGAGAAGACCTCGCAGAAAAATTGCAAGGGATTCAGCATCAGCCAGATCATCGGCCAGGCCTCTGTTTCTAAGAACGTTCTCAGAAACATCTAATATGTCATAGCAGGTATTTCCCTTCTCCCAAACGCTCCTGGAAGGCATGAAAATAACCAAGTAATTCCTGGAATCAGTTGAATATATATCTAGATATGATTCTTTAATCTCAGCTGTCATGATACTATCTTAGCCCAGCAGAACACAAGTACATCACCTGCCGTAATTTTATAATAAAAATTAAAATTGGAAGGCTTCGTTTTCATGCGAGCTTCTATGGCACATTTGAGAGCATCAAAATATGTGTTAAGTTTTTGCAACCCCTGGGTTGCACATAAAAAGGGTTTATTGTCTTAGGAAGGATGGACGTGTTCTGCTAATGGCTCAGAAGTTCAAGGGACGTGATTGTCCGCTTTCTGCTGTAGGTTTCCTGCTTTTATAATATTTACCTTCTGCACCAGACCGTCAACCCTCCCTCTCCTCTAGTCTTGTAGGTGCCAGTTGTCCAATCTCACATGATATTTCCAAAGTTTTGCCATCTCTAATCAAAATTAAAGTAATCAAGGTAATCAAGATGCAACACAGATGATTAGGGGACTGAAGGCTATAACATATGAAAAACGGTTGCAGGAATTGGGTATGCCTGGTTTAATGAAAAGAAGGGTGAGGGGCGACATGATAGAGGTTTTCCAATATTTAAGGGGCTGCCCCAAAGAAGAGGGAGTCAAGCTACTGTATTCTCCAAAGCACCTGAAGGCAGGAGAAGAAGCAATGGATGGAAGCTAATCAAGGAGGGAAGCTACCTAGAACTAAGGAAAAATTTCCTGAGAGAACAAACAGTGGAACAACTTGCCTCCAGAAATTCTAGGTGCTCCAACACTGGAGGTTTCTTAAGAAGAGATGGGACAACCATTTGTCTGAAATGGTCTAGGGTCTCCTGCTTGAACATGAGATTGGACTAGATCCCTTGCAACTCTTCTGTTATTCTGAAGGAAGGGGTTCAAACTGACATCTATGGGGGCTCAACCTGGTGTTTGGAAATATAGCTTTGCTTTCTTGGCCCTAACATGCCTGAAGCTGCTTTCTGCAACATTGGGATGATCATGTACTTGACATCTGTGCTCTTGAGGACAGATGTGAAAGACTTGACAGAGAATGAATAGGAATCTTCCTTCCTTCCTTCCTTCCTTCCTTCCTTCCTTCCTTCCTTCTTTCCTTCCTTCCTTCCTTCCTTCCTTCCTTCCTATCTATCTTTTCTTTCTTTCTTTCCATGCAGGTAACTTTAGCTGCTTCTGTTTAAAACTCTTGTTGTAGATCTTGGCATTAGACACGTAAAAGGTTTTGCTACTTGAGAAATTTCTACATCTTTGTTCTGTTTTTCTGTTTTTCCAGTTCATTCGTCATCCTTTAGTATGACGGTCTCTTTTTTTGTCATCTTCCTTTATCACCTTCTCTTTCTTTGAATCCCTCCTGGAACCCAAAAGACTATGATGCATTTTCTGGCAAACTTGATTATTTAGTTCACTAATGCACCCACCTTTAGCACAAATAATGCAATTCCTAGAAATAGGAATGCTTTCATACTAAGCCTAGTTTTTCTCTGATTTCTGATTTTATATAACCCTCTGTGAAAAATTTCACTATCTACCTGTAGAGAAATATAATGCTTCTATTTTTATAGTATAACTTAGTAAAGCTCATAGCTGATTAGTTCATCGAAATCTCAGCACTTGTTCGATAATAACCCAAAGATTAATTGCATACTTCTTTCATTGAAAATACGTTTTTGGCATTCTGGAAATTACAATTTTCTTTTCCTCCTGAAGTATTATAAATCTAGTATGTGTTGGCATGCAGTCCAAATACCTGATCATTTTGTCGTCTTTGCAAACAGCGGTAACAGCAGCAGTAGCAGCAATGTGGCTAAACGGCTCTCTTTCCCTCTCTCTTCTGTTTTTGTGTGTGGTGTGTGTGTGTGTGTGTCTGCCTATCTGTCTGATTTTAAACAGCCCGACCCTTTGGAGTTGCCGATGCTGGTTTCATACAAGCAGCTAGAGAACAGCCATTCCGCAGAGGTGAAACCCAGAGAGACCCTCACTCACCTGGCTGAACGCCACCTCAGGATTCTTCAAATGCAACAATTATAATTCTGCTGTTTGGAAAAAAAAGGGACATTGCTTTGTTTTGCCTTTTTAAAAATGGGTGCAAAATCCAGAAGACTTGTGTTTGATCTCTCCCACTATCCTCTTAATGCCAGCCCTGAGGACCCCAACTGGCCATTTTGATGGTGAAAATCAAGAGAGGTTTGGGACCTTTGAAACAAAGGACACAGCTTCTGTTTTGCAGTGGGTTGTCAGCGAGGAAAAAAAATGACTATTTTCTAGCTTTGGGCTTTCCTTCTGATCCAGTAAAAGAGCACAGATTTTAATTCTCACTTTGCAAGCGTAAAGTTGGACTGTATCTCTTCACATTGTCTAGCCTGCTTCCTTGCACTCATGGTGTTTCCAATCTTCTACCAACATATTAGGTCATGAAATATATCTTTTCCCCCCCTCTTCTTCCTAACCAAACTCAGTGGTTTTATTAAGGAAATGTGGATGGACATGTTCGCTGCTAATTCACTTTTTCTGCAAGCACCCACAAGGATGTAATAAAAGCCACTTTTTTAAAAAAACACACAATGGGAAAACTCCGAAAGCTAATCAGATGCACCAAAATCTCACCTCTGCAATCCTTTTGTTCCCTCTGGCTTGAGGCTTTCACACAATCCAAATCAAGGTCTGTTTATTTTCAGAAGAGCATGCTGGTTAAAGTGCCTGGGCTTCAACCCTCTTTCCCCCCCCCCCCCCGGACTATCCTGGTCTTGTGGAACACTGGAAGAACTTTGGATGTTAGAACATCATGAGTGCAAGACTTGGCCAATGGTAGATTGGGCTTGTCAAATTTTGCCGTGCAAATTCTGTTCCCTTCCAAAACTTGTGGGAGGTCTGATAGGAGGTAAGGTCTACATCTTTGTTGGGCTGTACTGGTTGGCTACCGCCAACCCAAAACTTTTTTTGTCTTGTGTACAAAAGGGAAGAACGAATACTTAAGCAATACATTCTGGATGTGTTAGCACATTGGTTTACAAAACATCTGGGATCCTCACATCAATGTTTTGTCACCATTTAGTGTGGAAACAGAGGTCAAGTTGCTAGAGGCACCCCACTTTTCTAGGACTTTGCTCAGAAGAAGGAAAGAAGCAGGTGACTATCTGGTCACCCACTTGAGACAATATGGATGATCAAAGGAGTTGCGTTAGACCCAAACAGCCCTGGTTTCGTTTGGACCTTCCTGGATTCATCTACCATTGGCCAAGGATCCATCCACCTTAATCTTCGGGTTAGAGTGTTCACCTGTTCCCTACAGCCCAATTTGGGCTATTTAATCATGACCATCTGGTCCACTTTTTCTCCAAGGCATGCCACATCTTAACAACCGATCTACACATCCTTTGAAGGTGTCCTGTAAAATCTTTTGACGCACCGAAGAAAAAGCAAACACAAGGCCTATTTGCATGAATAGAGCAGCAAAGCATGTATTCACGGGCAAATTGGCAAGAGTCCTTTGCAGCATGAAAAACAACAACAACAACCCTCCTTCTGACACCAACGGTGGCATCGTGAAATTTCCCACAAAGTGTTTTCGTGGCAACACGGGCCATGATGGAGGAAGATCTAAGTTGGATTTCAAAAGAGAGTCAAAGTTTGGATATGTAGACCCAGTCCTTCCCCAGCAAAGCAAGGTTGAAGATACTCAAAGAGTGTGTTGGCAATAGGACAGGGACGGAGAAAAAGGTTTGTGTAGCCCTGAAGAAGAAGGGATGTGATAAATTACTACGAGTGCCCTTAACGCACGTAATTATTGCTGAGATGGAGACAAAATGAACTGTTTTTCTGTTGCCACCTCCCTTTAGAAACAAAACACCGCCCCCCACCCCATCATCCAAGAGCAATTTCATTTTCAGTGTGCTGACAAATAAGCTGCATTTTTTTCATCCTTGCAAAAGGCTATCAAGCTAAGAACACCCTTTTGTCCTTCCCCTCCCACCAAAGGAACAATGGAGACCTGAACCCAAGTCCAAATAGAACTTTAAAAAAAGGCAAAGTAAAAAGCCCACGGGATGTCAACTAACCACATTTTTTTCCAACTTAAAAAAAAAATCTTGCTTGGTCTTGATCTTTACATTGATTTCCTGAGGCTTGTAACCCAAAACCACCCCTGTATCCATGTTAATTGGGGAACAGGGAAGGGTATATTTCTTTTTTAAAAAACAAAAAAAAATACTAGGGACTTTGAGAATTAGCTTATCGTTCAAACAAAGCCAGGAGAATGCTCATTTGGTTTCCAATTTGGTTGTCTTCCTATCCAAAAAAGAGCTAGGTTAAAAATAGGGGGGGGGACATTTTTCCCCAGTTTTGCTGCATGACAAAAATGCAATTATATAGTTTTAAAACCACAAGCTCTGGATGAAAACCTGCCCATCTCTTTGGGGGATGCTTGACATTTTTGCGTTATTTTGATCCACCTAGAATTTTGCCGCTTGCCACCAGAGAAACATCACAGCAAAAATGATCATCATTCCCCTTTATTTAAAAAAGAAAAAAGGATAGGTTTTAATCAAAGCTTGCGATTCGTTCTAGATAACAAATCACGGTAAACAGAAAATGCTCGTTCTGACTTGGCACAATCGGGGACAATTCTGTCCCCTCCAATTTGGGTTGCACTCACTTTTCCGCCCAAGTTAAATGATGAAAACTGCTTTGGGTACGTGCTCTCTGCCAGTTTGTTAGTGAGCTAAAGTAAAAGTAACTATAAATTCAACCATGTATCAATGCCTCACCAGGCTCAGACTGGTTGTCAGTTTGATAGTACTCAGCTGACCAAACCAGCAAAATGGATCTTTGCAAATTAGAAAGCAGAAGGCAAAAATATATAAATATATATAAGAAAGAGGATGTGTAAACATGGGGAACAGTCAGAGCCGGGGTGTAAACATTCTATAAAGATTTTAAGGTGCATTTTTCAGCTTGCAAAAACAAAAAAAAAACCACGACAACCCAGGACTATGTTAATCACTTCAATTGTGATTTTATATATTCATGTTGCTTTATACAATAATCGTGGAATGTTAAATTTTATGAATGCAACTGGCTCTTTTTTCATTAAAATTTTTTTGACTTTTCTTTTGAAATGATCAATAAACTTTGGTATGTTCTGATGATGGGTTTAACTACATCTGTCGCCCAAGATGACCTTGGTTCCGGGGGGGGGGGCATTGGGGTATTGCGGGTAAACCCCTTGTATACAAGCCGCTGCGGTCCTGTTTTTACGATAAGTGTGAAGTCAGAGGTGAGAAGTCACAAGTGTGAAGTCATAACGTGTGACATTTATGAAAATCATCCAGCTGTGGAAATATTTACCTGCCCGTTTTATGGGCAGTCAACATCACTTCAAATTAAGGACACGCTACAGGAATTTTAATGGAGAAAGCAAGCAAGTCTGCAAATCTCTTAAAATTTACTGGCTTTCGAGGGACATCCAGAGTAACCAGTTAGCCTGTTGTTGTTAGCTGCGAAGTCGTGTCCGACCCATCGCGACCCCATGGACAACGTTCCTCCAGGCCTTCCTGTCCTCTACCATCTTCTGGAGTCCATTTAGGCGCACACCTACTGCTTCAGTGACTCCATCCAGCCACCTCATTCTCTGTCGTCCCCTTCTTCTCTTGCCCTCAACCTTTCCCAGCATTAGGCTCTTCTCCAGTGAGTCCTTCCTTCTCATTAGGTGGCCAAAGTATTTGAGTTTCAGCTTCAGGATCTGGCCTTCTAAAGAGCAGTCAGGGTTGATCTCCTCTAGGACTGACCGGTTTGATCACCTTGCAGTCCAAGGGACTCGCAGGAGTCTTCTCCAGCACCACAGTTCAAAGGCCTCAATTCTTTGGCGCTCAGCCTTTCTTATGGTCCAGCTTTCACTGCCATACATTGCAACTGGGAAGATTGGAAGAAAAGCAGATTTCTTTTGATTTATCATTTGGGTTATTTAGAGCAGTGGTGTTTTTTTTCAGTCTTGTGACTTTTAAGATCTATGGATTTCAGCTCCCAGAATTCTCCAGCAGGCATGTATCCCGGAAGTGGCCGTCCACTGGTTTTAAAACTGGCTTATGATTGAAAAATACGGATTTAGAGGGCACTTTTATTTCAGAGTTTGGTGTGCAAAATTTAAATGCCGGAAGGTTTCAAGAATTCCTAATCATCCCGGAATCTTAGGAGATGCTGGAGATTAGTCCTCGATTTAGAACTTTTAGCGAATGTTCAATGTTACAAAGGAACTAAAAAATGTGACTCATGACCGTTTATCCCAGTTATGACTTTTGCAGCATGCCCACGAATATATGTGATGAAAATTCAGATGCTTGGCAACTGGTTCATACTTATGAACGTTGCAGCGTCCCAAAGTCAGGCGGTCCACTTTTGTGACCTTCTGACAAGAAAAGTCAACGGGGGAAGCCAGATTCACTTAACAACCATGTTAACATCTGCAGTGATTCACTTAATAACCGTGTCAAGAAAAGTCGTAAACTGGGCAAAACTCAACAAATGTCTCACTTAACAAACAGAAATTTTGGGCTACATTGTGGTCGTAAATCGAGGACTAAATATATTCTGCGGCAAAGTCTTTATTTGACACTACCCAGCAATAACAATAACAAGAGGAGGAGAAAGAAAAGGAGAAAGTTGGAAGGGACCTTGGAGGTCTTCTAGTCCAACCCTCTGCTCAGGCAGGAAACCCGGTTTCAGACAAATAATTTCAGTCCTTCTCATATTCCATTCCTGTTTGTTGTGAGCGAGCTGAGAAGCTTGAAAAGATTTAGGTTTTTCAACCTCGCTACCTGTGGACTTCAATTCCCAGAATTCCCCAGCCAGCATGCTGGGAGTCGAAGTCCTCCTCTTTCGAAGGGGCTGAGATTTTTAGAGGAGCCTGGGCTGTTCGGGTTGCCGCTGTTACCCGGAAAACCAGCCTCAGCGAGCCAAGCTCCTCAGCCGAAGGCTTTGCCAACCGGGAGAACGGGATTCCAGCAGCTCCCAGATGTGCTGGGACTACACTTCCCAGAATTCCCCACGGCCAGCCAGCTTAGAACGGTGACAGCTGCCCGAGCCGGCTCTATCCGGAGAGCGCCCAGTTGGACAAGGGCTGACCCACCCAGTCCAACCAGTCCGACTCCTTGTAAGGCGATTTCCTGGTGCCTCGTTTGGAAATCGCCGGGCGCGAAGCGGCGAAGGGGATGAAACCCCCCTGCCGAGCCCTGCCTCCACCCGCCAAGGGAGGGAAGCCAGTTCCGACGTGATGCGGGACACGCGAGAAGCAGGAACCCTCCTTTGGGGGGGTCGGGTCAGGAGCAGCCCCTCTCGGGCTCTCTTCGGCTCCCCTCCTGGCACCGGGGACCAGGGAGCCAGCCCCGCGTCCCCGGCCTCACGTCTGAAGCGCGGAGAGGAGGCGGGCAGGCGCCGCTGCAACCAGACGGGCCACCGAGGCCGGACCGCCTGCCCTGCCCAGCCAGCCGCCCCCGGGCCGGCGGAGGAGGCGGAGTAGCCCGGCCCAGCCCAGCCCGGCCAGGCGCGCCGCTGCAGCCGCCCGCAGGAGCCCGCGGGCCATGGCTCTGCCCGCCCGGCCGCCCAGCCGCACCGCCGAGGCCGAGATGGCCCTTTACTACCAGCTGCTGCGGAGGGCCGCCCGCGCCGAGGCTTTGGCCGGAGCCGGTAAGCCGCCCGAGGGAAGCGCATCCTTCCCCCCCACCCGCAACCCCGCGCGCCCCGTCTCGGCGCCGCTCCGGCCACGGCGGAGTCGCTGCGCTGCTGAAAGAGGGCTGGAGTGGAGAGGCGGTGGGGGGTTGTTGGGGGTGTCCTTCCTCCTCCTCCCCCCCTTCCTTATTTCTCCTGCCCCGGCATCCCGTGTCTGGAGAGGTTTTGGGGTGCTGCCACCATCCCCACCAAACTGGCTTCAGGCGAAAGAGAGAGGGAGAGAGAAAGAGGGAGAGGGAGGCAGAGAGGGAGGGGAAGAGCAGGGGGGAGAGACAAAGCAAGAGAGAGAGAGAGAGAGAGAAGGAGGGAGGGAGAAAGAGAGGGAGGGAGGGAAAGAGCAGGGGGGGAGAGAGAAAGCAAGAGAGAGAGAAGGAGCGGAGAAAGAGAGAGGGAGGGAGAGAGAGGGAGAAAGAGAAAGAGAGAGAAAGAAAGGAACTTTGGGGCTGCCAACTGACCAGGAGGAGGTGCCCCCCCAGAACACACACACACACACACACACACACACACACACACTGGCTGCCCGGAGCCCAAGGCTGCAGCAGCTTGCCTACCTATGTAGGACAAGCAGAGGAGCCCAAAGGAGAAGGGCTGGCAGGGAAGCTGGCAAGGGCCATCCTACAGCAATGGGGGGGGGGGTGTGGTGGTGGTGGTGAAAGGGAACGGAAATGTGGGGCTCCCCGGTCTGATGCTGTTCATGGGAATGCAGGCAGGTTTTGCTTGTTGCACAGGGTCAGGGTTGGGTTGAAAACAGGATGCCCTGAAGAGGCTCTTTTTCCCCCCGCAAGGGAACTCCGAACCTTGGTGCATTTTGTGCTTTGCAAATTGGAATGCCAACAGGGCCTGACTGGTGGGTAGGACAGAGACCCCTGGGCTCAATCCCTCCCCCCCCCCCCCCCGAGATCAGCAAACAGCCAGTTTTGGCCCAGAGAGGGCTTGCTGCTAACCCTCCCTTCAGATTCCAGCTTTTTCTTCAGACCAGGTGCTGCCTTTCCCCTGGTGATGGGACTGGGGAGGGGGCTCCCCTCTCTTTCCTCCAGCCCTCCTGATGGGGAGATGATCCCCTCCCTTTTTTGGCTGTTATTCCTCTTCTTTATTCTTCACGTTTTTGCTGTAACTCATCCCTGCACCTTCGACATTGTCCTCCAGTTAGATTCGCAATGAGGAATAAAACCTTCTTGGTCCTAGGCGAGGGAATAAACAAAATATTCCTCTCTCTTTCCTAAAGGTAATTAATCAATCTTGGCATCCTGAGCCAGGAAAGTGGGCCGAGCTTTCTCTGCGTTGGTCTTTCGAAGCAGTGCCAAGCTTATTCTTTTAACTCTGCTTTTCATCTTTAACCTACAAGGGTGTGTTAAAAGGGTGGGTGTGTTGACTCTTCTAGGCTAATTAGTGTGTTTAATCTTAACTTGATGCTGATTTTTAGAAACCTCCGACCCAGTCTCGAAAAGAAACCAAAGGCATACCCTCTGAATCTTAGAGGGGGGGATCCCCAGTTTTGATGGGGAACCCCAAGGTCTGCAGAAGCACAAAAAATATTTAGGTGTACAAATATTATAAGGGAAGCATCCCAAATGAGGACAGGGGTTTGTCTCTTGGAGCAGAATAGAAATTTAGTTCTGGGCAGGTGGTGAAGGAGCAGAAAATCCAAATCAGAACAGGTGCTAGCTGGAATCCGAAACAGCAGCAGCTCACGCTGTAGAAGCTACGAGCTTTACACCCAGATGTTTTGTTGATTTTAATTCCCGGTTTCCAAAGTAACCCCGCAGCGTTTTCCCAACAACATGGCAAGCCTCCAGCGATTTCTTCTTCGACCACAGGGTGGTTGAAAGTTCTTCTTTTCAGCCCCCAAAGAAGAGTCCCTTTTTTGCAACTAATGAAAATCCAGTTTGACTTGAAGTAATTAAAACTCTTCCTCCTTAATTTGGAAACCCATTAGAGGATTAGAATAACAGGGAGGAGGAGGAGGGGGGAGGGGGGAGGGGGAAAATTAATTACAAATCCTATTTGGCAGCCCAAGGCTGCTAATTTAAGAATCCCAGTGATGGATTTTCCTTGAGATTCGTTTCCTTTTTCTTTTCTTTTCTTTTTTGAAAGGAGAGCCTTGAAGATGAATGAATTATCCTGCAGTTCTGTGTATTTTTCAGGCCAGGCAGGTGTCTGTAGGATTGCAAATTAATGGGTATACATTATTGGCTTCCCTTTCATAGGAGCATCTACTAAACCCTCTTGGGCTTTCCGGATAATGGTGTAGCCCTGGTTTTATTTCAGTGCATTATTTTATTCATTTAAAAGGTAAAGGTTCCCCCGCACATGTGTGCTAAATGGTCAGAAATGTCTCCACTTATTTATTTATTCAGTTGCTATGGTTTCTATCTTAAACAAATGAATCTGGGTGGATCACAGTGATCCATCAATGGATTAGTAAGGTAAAGGTTCCCCCGCACATGCGTGCTAGTCGTTTCCGACTCTAGGGGCCGGTGCTCATCTCTGTTTCAAAGCCGAAGAGCCAGCGCTTGTCCGAGGACGTCTCCGTGGTCATGTGGCCGGCATGACTAGACGCCAAAGGCACACGGAACGCTGTTACCTTCCCACTAGAGTGGTTCCTATTTTTCTACTTGCCTTTTTACGTGCTTTCGAACTGCTAGGTTGGCAGAAGCTGGGACGAGTAACAGGCGCTCACTCTGTTACGCGGCACTCGGGATTCAACCCGCCAAACTGCCGACCTTCTGATCGACAAGCTCAGCGTCCTAACCCACTGAGCCACCGCGTCCCTTTTTATTTTATTAATTTATTAATTTATCAAAACATAAAATGCAAAAATATGAAGAAAAGCAAAAATAAAGGCAAAATACGGGAGGAAAAGGGGAAGAGAGAAAAGTGTAGGGTAGATGGGAAAAGGAAAAAAAATTGAGTTCCGACTTCTGACAAATTCCATTTGGGGAAGCAGCCCATCAAAACAGAAGAGTCATTGATTAATTCTTGAATGGGGTCTTGACTTGGAAAATTTCTTGATGTACAGGCCACAGCTTGTTCCCTATTTTCCAGGGTGTTTTTTTAAAGGATATAATATTGCTTTTGTCTACAATATTTCAAACTGTATTGTCTTCCATCAGCCTTACAGTTTAAAAGCTTGCCTTCTGATTTGTTTTCCACTTAGGCTGGAGAGCCTGGATATGGGAAATTGTTCCATGCTTCAATAAAAAGAGCTTTTGTATTTGGACATGGTGGCTGTGTGTTGCGCCTTGGAAATCATTTTTGCCCAATATTATAAATATTGCTTGACCTCACTAAGTAAGAAAAGTAGCTCATGGGCATTTTAATTGAGAAATTACAGGTCAAAATGTAACTTTCTGATGAGAGTCCTCGCAAGTTAATGGATGGTGCTGGCTGTCACCAGGTCTCTGGTGCTGATTGGCTGAACTGAGGTGACGTCATGGAATGTTCAGGTTTTTTAGGAAGATTTGGGGAGGAGAGGAAACGGGTGAATAGAATGAATGGAGAAATGTTTTGGGGGCTGGAGAAGAGCTAAGCAAAGAATATTGATGGTGGGCACTCAGCAGGCAAGCGACTGAATTCAAATTTAAATTCGGATTTATTTACTTATGGTGAACCACCAGCAAAATGTATCAAAAAGCTCAGCGCTGATGGCTCCATACAAGACAGACAATATAACAGGTATATAAAACCTAAAAAGAAAAGTAAACCTTAGACCTGGAGGAACAGAAGCCTTGAGTAAAATACAATAACAGAGTACAAAACACCATATAAAATAGAGATGCAGTAAAATAAAGAAAAAGTGATAGGGAAGGGAAGGGGAAGGAGACTGGAAGAAGTAAGAGTAGAGATGGACAATCTCTAGGAAGCCAAGATCTGCCCATAATGTTTGGTGGAGCTGAAGGCCATCTGACAAGTGGGCAAAAGTGAGTTCTTAAATGTGGGTTGTGATTTTTAGGCTTTCCATATTTCTGCTTCTCGCCTCCTCCAAATGGCAGGAAGCTTTCAAGAGCAGGCCTGTTAGGGCTTCTCCCTCACAACCCTTCATTAGGGACACCAAGATGGTCATTAGGAGGAACATGGGAGATGTTCCACCACACAGAAGGAGACAGGATGGAGGAGGAAAAAGAATGAAGAGGCTAAACTGCATCCAGCGGATAAAGAAATTAGGAACAAGCTGCTGATTTGCGCCAAGCATGAGGAACGAGATCCCAAAATTGCCAAATGGGAAACTCAAGGACCCCGAAGCTATGAGGGTGAGCGGCCCAGCCAGTTCGTTCTCACACACTTTGCATTTTTGTGTTTGCTAGAATCAGCTGCCCCCTCGCGGGCCAAGGAGCTTGCAGAGGAACTGAGAAAAGGAATTGCATTTCTTTCTGGTGAGTGGAATCGATTTTATTCTTCCTGCCCGTTAGAAAGTCTCTTTTGAGAGGGGTGGGCTGACTGTAAGAGCCAGTAGACTTTGTCTTCCAAGAGTCAATGCAGCTTGAGAAGTAGAAGAAGGCCTTCGGCAAACAGGAAGAAGCAGCTCCATCAGATGACTTGGCCTTAGCTTGTTCTCCAGAGGCTGAAGGTTGAAGGTGAAGCCCTCTGACAACTCCCTTCTTATGGGTCTCCATCATCTGGGGGCCAGAGCTGTCTTCCATTGCATAGAAGAGAGGGGGAGGGGGGAGGGGGAAGAGGAGGAGGAGGAAAAAGAAAACCAGTCATCTCTTTTTCTGCCTTCTTCTCCAGATGTTGAGTCTTAATGTACAAAAAATAGGTGGTGACTTTCAGCTGATTATTGTAGGCTGCCTGCATCAGGAAAAGCTCTTGAAGGCATGATTTTTTTGCTGAGGTCAGTCGTTTAAGAAAGTGTGGGAAGGAAGGAAGGAAGGAAGGAAGGAAGGAAGGAAGGAAGGAAGGAAGGAAGGAAGGAAGGAAGGAAGGAAGGAAGGGAGAGAGAGAGGGAGGGAGGGAAGGGGAAGAGGAAGAGGAAGAGGAAGAGGAAGAAAACTATAGAATGTGGTTTAGTGAGTG
This sequence comes from Vipera berus, assembly GCF_964194415.1. NCBI lineage: Eukaryota > Metazoa > Chordata > Lepidosauria > Squamata > Viperidae > Vipera > Vipera berus. The sequence goes on along the minus strand of NC_138214.1, from coordinate 2,162,646 downwards.
GCCTTGATTCCTTTTTTCATTTTTCTTCTCTAGGTGGGAGAGGAAAAGGCAAGGAGTGGATTGTCACGTTTCCTGAAAATCCCACTTTCAGCCAGGTGCCTGAGGAGGTCATAACAAAAGTTTTAACCTACCTCGCATGGATACCAAGGTACAACTCTTACCTTAGCGCTGTGTTTCTCAACCTCGGCATGGACCTTATCGCCCAGAATTCCCCAGCCAGCGTGGCCCTTGCTGAGAATTCCGGGAGTGGAAGTTCAGGCCCCTGGGAATTGCCAAGGTCGGGAATCTCTGCTTTAGAATCCCACTGCAAAGTTTGCCTCCCAAAAGCCACTTAAAAAAAAGATCCATTCTGGTTTTGCATTTCAATGTAGATTTGACCCCTGCAATATTCTTCCTGTGCTGTCAACTTTTTTCCCCCCTTACCTTCTAGCCAACGCAGACCAGAAAGCAAATTTATTCTCATCCTGGACAGAAGATTAGATACCTGGATCTCGGTCAAAATGGCTCTCCAAAGAATAGCAGTAAGTTCTTGGGGGCTTTTGCCAAGCTTCAAGGTGTAGAGTCAAGCCGTAGGATCCTTGGTGCTCGCTGAGCTTGGTGGTTTTCTTGACCCAACTAGAGTGTTGAAATCCACAGGTCTTAAAGTTGCCAAAGTTGAGAAACACTGTGCTGGGTCAATATTATTCAAACAAACCGGTGGTTACTTTTCAAGATTCAGATGAAAAAATAGGTCCCCCCCTGTTACTTCGTGTATTGTCACATTTTAAATTGGAAATCTACAGAATGAATCCGAATTCTGTAGTTCTTACTCTCGGGTTGAGTTTGAAAGGCCTTCTGGACCAAAATTGAGTAGAGTAACTCATGTGTATCTTTTAAACCAAGAGTTTATTTAGTCCAGAAGCAGGATTACTGCTCCAAAACAAAGCGGTTGAGATTTTTGTTGTCCTAAATGATGGCAAAGCACCAGAAACTATCAAACCCAGTTCATGATGGATGTCATTTCGCTTCTGGGATTAATTCGAGAGGATTGCTGTGACTGACTCTCACTTCTCGCCTAGAGATTCTGTTTTTCCATCCTTCCCCTTCTTTTTCTTTTTCTTTTTCTCCTCCTCCTCCTCCTCCTCCTCCTCCTCCTTTTTCTTTTCCTTACTCTTTTTTCTTCTCCTTTTCCTTCTTCTCCTCCTTTTTCTTTTTCTCCTTCTCCTTCTCCTTCTCCTCCTCCTCCTCCTCCTCCTCCTTTTTCTTCTCCTTCTCCTTCTCCTTCTCCTCTTTCTCCTTCTCCTCCTCCTCCTCCTCCTCTTCTCACTGCCTCTCCTCCCCCCTCTCCCTCCAAAGTTGGCAGATGATCTCTGGTGCATTTCTGTCCCCTGCCTAGTAGCCCCCAGCCATCAATGGTACATGTTTTGTACCCAGCTTTCTGGTCTAAAAGAACACTAAGAAAAGGATTTCCCCCCCCCCCCCATTCTGGAAAAGAGAACTAGCATAATGCTCTGAACGTGACAGCTTCTTCCAGAGAGAAAAGGCACTTCTGCATTCTACCTTAAAAATGCACAGCTGTATTTGGCCGCAGAGTGTCTCTCTTTCACTCCCTCTCTGGGTTTTTTTTCTCTTTCTCTCTCTCTCCTTTTCTGCCCTCTCTTTTACCGGTAGCTGGGCCAACTGCCATTCCTTTCTTTTTCTTGCACGTTTGCTGGCCCTGCTTTCACCGGCCTCAGGTATCAGATTATCCGATGGGCAGTTTTGAAGGAAAGGGCCTCTGATTACGGGCATAGGTCTCCCCAGGTGAAATCCTGGGAAACTCGGCGTGCCGTGCCGGGCGGCTGGTGCAGAAGCCCAGGGAGAAAGCCGGCTTGATGCCGGAGTCTCCACTTTCGCCAATGCCGCATTGACACTCGGGCAGGAGAGGTCCACCAGCGGCTGGCCTCTCGTGTGGGTTGCCATGGGGGAGATGGCCGAGGCAGGTCCACCACCAAGAAGCAAGATGTGGTGCCGAAGAAATGCGGTAAGAGCCTGCAGGCTTTGTCCTTTTCGTTCCTTTGCAAAGCCGGTTGGAAGCTGCAGGAATCCTGCCTGGGCATCTTCTATAGGACAAAAGGCGGAATGTGGCGCTTAGGAAGGAGACAGTGAGCGGAGGGTCCTTGCAGCTGACCTGTCTTTCTTTTTTCTTATCCCCCCCCCGTCCTTTTAATCATCCAAGGTGCTTCTCGGTGGTGACATGGGCAGGTTGGCATCCAAGTTGAAGCACGTAATAATTGTCTGAATCTCTCTTTTTATGTTCTTCTTTTTAACCTCCTGTGAAACATGGATGAATTTGCCACGGGTGTTTATGTGTGCATGGAGAGAGAAATGAGAGATAGAGATGAAGCTGAGAGATGTGGAGAGAGAGAGAGAGATGTCAGTCCTTGAACAGTGAAGGAGATAAATGACTCAAAACTGCTTTCTCCTTTTCATGGCCTTAGAGGGGGAAGTCCTTAAAAAAGCAGGCCAGGCTTTTTAAGCTGCTGTAATAGGAGGTTGCACGTAATATGTTCTACTTGGTTTTATTGTTTATTAGACTTTATTGTTGTTAGGAATAAGCCTATATATTTTTCTGCAGGTCCCCCTCCCCCCCAATGTGTGAAGGAATGGCTTTTTCTTAAAAATAGGGGCGGGGAGCAGAGTAAAAGCATTGTATTCTCTTTGGCTTTCAGTCCCATCTCTATCTTGCAAAGAAGAAGGAAGGAGGGAATGAAGGAAGGGAGGGAGGGAGGGAGGGAAGGAAGGAAGGAAGGAAGGAAGGAAGGAAGGAAGGAAGGAAGGAAGGAAAAGAAAGAAAAGACAAGGAAGGAAGGAAAAGAAAGAAGGGAGGGAGGGAGGAAAGGAAAAGAATGAAAGGAGGGGAGGGAGGGAGAGAGGAAGAGAGGGAGAGAGAGAAAGAGGAAGAGAGGGGAAACAATTTTCATTTTGGAAGAGTGAGCAGGCCTTATATTGGGCATGGTTCCATTGGGTACTCTAGAAGTGGGGCAATCCCTCCCACACACACATTCCCATGCACCAAATACAACTTGTGGTTCTATCTCTCCCCCAGCCCCAATTAACGTCCAGACAAAGGTGAACTGGAATTAATACATCCAATTTCCAAAGACTTAAGTCTGGTTAGTCTTCAGAACCTTCATTCTGGGGTCCTCTGGGAGAACTGGGCGCAAAGATCCTCAGGTCTAGCCTTTGCAAACCATTTCTGAGCCTTTCGCAACAAAGGACGCTGGCCGAGTTTGCCTGGCTTCTCCCAGGCTGAAAGGCACGGAAAGAGCCAACTGGCAGAATTCCCACCGGCTTAAACTGGACACGTTATCAATTCGTTTGCATCTGCTCATTATTTGAGGTTTGTTTCAAAAATAGCTCTTGGGAGTGTGGTGTCTTTCGAGGATGGAACTGGTCATGAAACCATTATTAGGCGAGATCATGGACAATGAACGATTGAAGGAACCAGGTATGTCTAGCCTAATAAAGAGAAGGACCAGGGGTGACATGACAGCAGTCCTCCAGGACCTGAGGGGCTGCCACAAAGAAGAGGGGGTCCAACTAGTCTGCAAAGCACCTGAAGGCAGGATAAAAAGCAACGAGTGGAAGATTATTCAAAAGAGATCCAACTTAGAATTAAGGGGAAGTTTCCTGACATTGAGAACAATTAATCAGTGGGGAAAGGTGTATTAAGAAAGAGCAAACTTTTCCAGAGAAAACTAAAAACCCCAATGAGGTGGTCTTGGTCCTAAGAATTACACTGAATGGAAAAATAATAACGATAATGAACCTTCGCTTTTTAACCTTAAATTAAGAGTTTGCCCTTCCCTTCCCTCTGTGGCATTTTATACCCATTACCCAGACAGTTGCATTGCAAGAGATTAAATATATACATGATCAGATTTCTCTCCCCAATAACAAAATAACAGAGGTGGAAGGGACCTTGGAGGCCTTCTAGTCCAACCCCCTGCTCAGGCAGGAAAATCTACACCATTGTTTGTCTGGTATTAATCCCTGCTTATCTGGATATTAGTTGTTGGAGAGGATGTGTTTTGGACTATTTATTTCCTTCTTATTTTTTCTACTGTGTCTTCTGAGTGATGTGTGGTTTACCTCTATGTGTCTAGTAGAACATTCTTTCTGCAGCTGATTTGGGATTTGGCTATTACGGAGAAGAATAACGCTTATTTATTTGGCCTTCTTTTTAACTCCAGACTTCGTTTCCTGGGAATCTCCACCTTGTGATGGTCCTACGTCCCACTGGGTTTTTCCAGCGCACTTTTACCGACATTGGTTTCCGGTTTAGCCAAGAGGACTTCCTTCTCAAACTTCCGGTGAGATCCCTGTTGCTTTGAAATGCTGCAGCTTTGGAATTTAGTGATTTTTTAGAAACCTCTACGAGGTGGGAAGTTGTAGAGCTATTTCCCATTGTGCAGTTTTAATTGGAATAGGTGTAATAGGTGGGCCATATCTTGAAGGACTCCTGCACTTCATTCAGCAGCAGCAGTGTGAAGTGTATGAAGCTCGAGATGTCCTTGGCCAAAGATGACTTCTCTTACACAGGAGAAAGAGGGAGGAAGCAGAAGCAGAATTGAGTTACGATCCTGTCTCTCAGCTGGTTCTGCCACAGCTCAGGGTCCCCAGAGAATAGGAGCTTGATTTAGCTTGTGAGTTTGTAGACTTTGCCAACTTGCTAGTTTTCTTTTGAACGTTCTGCTTGATGATGCTTGCAAGCCATCAAGTCCGTTGACTCTCGTGTTTGCTTAGATAGATCTCCCTGACGATGTGTCCTTGGGCTCTTCCAAGAATGCTCTCAATGCCACCGTAACTGAGTCCCTCTGCTTTGGTTCTGATTGTCCTCTTCTTCCACCATTCCCAGCATCTCCCACCAGAGAGAGCTAGATATGCAGCTTGTGTGCAAAATAGGACAAATTGTGCTTGAGCGAGAACTCCAATTTGTTCCATGATCCATTTGTGTCATTTCTTGGCTGAATGTGGTCTTCTCGGGAGTCTCTTCCAACACCAAAGCATCCGTACTCTTCCTCTCCTGCTTCTTCGGTTTTCATTTCCATGGAGCGTCACAGGGAATAACACAACTTATGTGACTCTGATCTTTGCTCCCCAAAATGTCTCTGTCTGCTCCTCTGGCTGAATCCAATCAATCCACGAACATACCTGCAGTGTTCTATCAAATCGAGCTTCCAGACCTCTATGGAAATGGACTTCATTAGGACAAGCAACTGAGATTGTCTCTTCTTCCTCCCCTCCCCCCACCTTCTCTAGGTGGTAATGCTGAGTTCTGTCAGTGACTTATTGACATACATCGATGAAAAGCAATTGACACCCGAATTCGGAGGCACCTTGGGGTATTGCCATAGTGAATGGGTCATCTTCAGAACGGTACGTCTCTGATGTTAACATTTTTATGCCAACATTCTGGGTTTATGAGGTTAGCCTCTGGGGCACCATGTCTGCATTTGGATGGAATGGAAGGAGGTGGCCAAACTCTGCTCATATCAAAAAACAATGTAGCCCTGCCTACATAATAAGAAATAGTCCTCATTGTCCAGAAATCATTGTCCAGCAATCAAATCAGTCTTTGGGACTGGAAGGGAGACTCCAGGATTGGAGCCCCTTCAAGACATCAGTAGGGTGAGATCCATCAGCATCTTAGGGGGAACCTCAAGTTTACTGAATAAATGCCTAAACCAACAATGTCTGCTTGCTAGGCTATAGAAAGCTTTGCACTCACAGTGAAGGAAAGCGCTCAGATGTTGCAGTCTTTTGGCATGGAGTTGGCCGAAACACAACTGCCAGATGAAACGTATTCCATTGAGCACATCCTGGCTCTGCGGACAGAGAAATACTATCAGCTAAAGGCAAGTTGGAAAGAAATTGTAGCCATTTCCTTGCTGTTGCTGTCTTCATTTGCCAACCCTCAGTCATGGGTTCAGTTCGTATGTCATGGTAAACCCTGGCTCACTTAACCCTAGTTTGTTGAATAAGACAACGGGAAGTTGAGTCCCTCCTAGAATAATCATCATGGTGGGTGAGGGGTCATCTGGATCAGAAGAGCTTTACTGTCTTTTGCAGGAAGACATCACTGCAGTAACCAAAGAAGGGAAGATGTTGTTGTGTAGTTTAGAAGAGCCAAACATGGAAGATCTAGAAGATCAGCAACAAGAGAGATCCAGTGACTGGGAAACTGTCCATCGGTGGGTATATGAACCTGAAGCTTAGTTTTAGGTTTGATACCTAGAAATTCAGGTAGAGCTGCCCAAAGCAATGCAAAGGAGAATGTCAGATGAACACTGGCTGACCCAAAGAAGTCACCTTAAGAGATACAATGCCACACGCATGTGGTTAAAAGAGGCTTAAACTCTCTTAAATTCATAGATCCTGGTCAATTGCCCAGGGTAAAACTTTCACAGCCCATCTCTGCTCATAGATCCTTTATTCTTGTTCTCACCACTTCTTCCTGGCCTCTGTCCAGTTTGTGCTTGTTTAATTAAGGCTAAGAGTCAAACACAACCATGCAGACCCAGGTCAGTTCCTTCAAACACCAAGTAAAAGGATATAGTGTAGTAGGTGAATTGGAAAGGGATCGGTGGCCAGTTTTGCTGGAGATACTGTATGGAAAGATACGGGTCGAAAAGAATAGAAAAGTTCCTTAGAATTAATATAAAGGGGTATATACTGTGTCCTATAACCCAGTTTGAAGATGTTCTTTTAGCCACTTTCTATGAATCAGTAGTTCTTTCCCAACTCCACTTTTCACTTAAGAAGGGCATAAATCTCAAGGCTGTCTCATAGTTGGCTGATATCAAGGCCAAACTAGACTTTCTGGAATGGATCCCGTACTAGATTTAGCTGTGGGTAGATCCCTACGAGTCCCCTGGATAGATGTAGAAGACATTGAGAAACACACACGGATTCACCAAGTGACTGACTGTGTTTGCTCCTGCGAGGAAAGTTTACTCACCCAACTGCACGAGATGGAAACAGCTTTTGATGGTTTCTGGGAGAAACATCAGCTGAAGATGGAGCAGTACTTGCAGCTGTGGAAGTTTGAGCAGAATTTCCAAGAGGTAAGAAGAAAAGAGACGTGACTTTGGTCTTTCTGAGATGTTTCAGAGAAGTATGGGATCGTTTATCATGATTTCAGATAGGGAGAAATTAGCTTTCTAGCTAGATTTTATATCAGCGGAGGTACATTTTAAAAATGAATTATTTTGGCTTTGGAGGATTGCAAGGATTGGTTCACATAGTGTGGTGGGATGGAGGGTTTGTTGTCACTGTGTGTTGGGGGGAGAGAGCACAGGGGGAGGCTCAGCTAATCTCAATGTACACATGTTGTACTTTGACAATAAAGGTTTATTATTATTTTTAAGAGGTCCCTTGGTAGCCAGTCATAACCAGTAAAATGGATCTAATGTTTTTGCTTTCTCACCTGTCTCTCCCTCCCTCCCTCCCTCCTTCCTTCCTTCCTTCCTTCCTTCCTTCCTTCCTTCCTTCCTTCCTTCCTTCCTTCCTTCCTTCCTTTTCATCTTCACCATAAAGTACACACCAATACTTAAGCCAATTATTTTTAAGGGAGTTTTTTTAAAATATATTCCATTTTCATCAGTATCTTCTGGGGCTAGAAGCACCAGATCTCAACAAAAGGAAAAAACAGGAGGTGGATCTGATTTTTCAAGCAGCATCAGAGTCACAGGCTGCTTGTGCCTGTTCTGAATAAATGGTGTCACCTTTTGTTTTGGTTTTCTTTCCTTTGAAAGAAAAGATTCTCTCTTTTCAGCTCAGTAAAGCCCTGGAATACTTAATGGCCCAACAGCGGGAATTGTTGGATACGGGAGAAAACCCCTCTCAGGTGAAACAAAGGCTCTCGGAGTTGGATAACTTGGACCAAAGAGCACAGGTGAGTCCCATTGCCATGGAAAACAGACTTGTGAATGTGGACCAGCCTCTCCTTTTGGTTGACAAAGGATGCTCTTTGCTTAATATTATTTCTGATAAGGAGAACCCCTCCAAAAGATTGGAGAAGGGTATTATGGCATGCAAATGAGAGGAGATGAGACAGGTGGATTTTCATGAATTTGATGGGATTCTTATTTTAAGAGGCTAAACTAATCATATGGGCCTTATTTCGCTTTTGTCTGGGGGAAAAATGATCCATTCACTTTGGATTACTTGACCGGAAACATATTTAGACAGAAAACCTGACTGATTTCAGAAACTCTGCAAGGTCCAACTTGGTTGCTACTTGAATTGGAGACCCCTGCAGAATCTCGGGGCAGTTGGCTTCATTGGGAAGTTGAGAAAATATCCCAGGAAAAGATAGTGACAAACAGCAGTGGTCTTGTGGCCAAGAAATTATGGGCCTAGGAGCTGAATTTGGCTCCTTTGACAGCACAATTCTGGGAAGGTCCAATAAAATAGTTTGGAGGCCACATTGCAACTTTCAGGCAAAGGCAATCCAAAGATTAAAGCAATCCATGTTCAGAGAATGAAGGTTGCAAAGTCATATGATATAAGAAGCACTATTGAGAAAGGAAGAGTTGAAAGTTATGGGAGGTGACACAGCCTCATGCTTTTGACATCCCATTCCCTCCCCCCTGTCCCCTTTGCCTTCAAAAGGATTTAACAGGAAAGGCTCAAATGGTGATTCTTCATGGACATCAAATGGCGGCCAACCACCATTATGCCCTCAACTTGATTTGCCAGCAGTGCAACGAATTGCGCCATCATTCGGACATTTTGCTGGAAGAAATCAAAAGTAAACACAACAGGCTCCAGCAAACATTGGACCTCCTCACTTCTCTGCAGCAGGTAATCCAAGGATGTAGATGCATGAAGACCTTGCTTCAGCCACCTTTGTCTTCTTTAGTAGGAGATGGTGGAGATACAGATGGGATAATTGTTTGGGGCTTTCTGATTTACTCATAAACCTTCTTTATCCACCTTGCCATCTCTGTTAGGCCCTGGAATGTTGTGATGAAGGTGTGTATCTTCTAGCCAACCAGCCATTGGACAAATGCCAGTCCCGGGAAGGGGCTCAGAAAGCTCTACAAGACATCGAGAAGTTCCTTGACAGCTCTTCACTGCATTTAAACATAGATCCCCAAGCCCTGTCTTCTAATTTTCATCTAATCTTAACACCGGAACTCAAAGTATGTGTAGAGGTTCTCACGCTGCTAACATGATCAGTATCTGTTGCATAAATTGTGATTGTTGTTTTATAAGATTCTTATTTTGGGGGGATCTGCAGGCTCGGATACAGATGGTCCAGATCAAGCTGGAGAACGTGCGCAGCATGTTTGAGAACCGACAGGCTTGCTTCAGAAAGCTTGCAGACAAGCAAGTCCGTCCAGTGCAGCTTGTAGCTCCCCGGCCAGAATGCACAGCCCGGTCTAAATCTCCGCTGTTTTCCCCCAAACATGGTAACCTGCATTTGAGTTCCATCATCCAGAAATACTCATTAGTGAGCAACCCTGGGGAAGTAGGAGTAGGACTGGGGGCTGCATGGGGGAGAATCCATCCAGAGTGGTGGGCTGTATTGGCAAGTGCCAATGACGTCACTGCGCCATCTTTGCATCTCCATTCTCCAAACTTTCTTTGCCGTATTTTGGGGGGAAAAACAACCTTCAAGTTCTTCTTGAAGGAAGTTCTCCAGAACTTCCTTCATCCCACATGGAAGTGAAGTGAAAAGTAGGAGGAATTTGGAACCCCATCTCTCCCATTCTTGAATTCAGTCGTACCTCCACCAACCAGCTTCTCCTCCCCTCTCCCTACCCCGTCTCTCTCCTAATCCTGACCTAATTGGTGCCTCTTTTTTATTCTTGCAACAGCACACTTTGAAGATCAGACATCTTCTCTTCATATCTGTTTACACTCTTCTGCATCTGTTTTTCTCCCTACCTCTTTTGCCCATTGCTACATCCCAGGTGCTTCTTCTATATACCTGATATTTCAACTTTTAAATAACAGCAATTTAGATGCTGATCACATTTGCATACAGTACTGCTCCTTTTGTTCTACCAAAGGTTTTTTTTAATTTCATAGATATTAAATCTAGACAAAAACAAAGGGGTGGAATGGTGAGGGCTCTTGTGGCATGGCTTCTTACCTCTGTTCAGCTGTTGAGTCCATTATGTAGAATTGGCCTCGATATTTCATTGCCCAGGTGAACTGCCTCAGTGGATAATTTCACGCTGGACTTTGCTTCTGGCCCTATCCATATGAACCATCTCCAGTGTCAGATGTGGAGTCCCCTTTGTAAAAATTAGATTTGTTCCTGTTCACTGGATGCACGTCCTTAATTGTCCTAGTCCAGTTGGTAGCTCTGCTGACAGATCTTTGACTATCTTCATATTGTCTAGGCAGAATGTTTTCAGATCTTCAGAGTTTCTTTTCACAGATGAGTTTATTTAATCAGTCTATCACTGCTGGCCTCTATTGAACATAGGAGTAGAGACCTTAGAATCATTGGAAAAATGGATGGAAGGGTAGATGGATAGATAGGATGGATGGGTAGATAGATAGATAAGATAGATAGATAGATAGATAGATAGATAGATAGATAGATAGATGATAGATAGATAGATAGATAGATAGATAGGTAGGTAGGTAGGTAGGTAGATAGATAGATAGATAGATAGATAGATAGATAGATAGATAGATAGATAATAAATAGATGATGGATGGGTGGATGGATGGATGGATGGATGGATGGATGGATGGATGGATAGGTAGGTAGGTAGGTAGGTAGGTAGGTAGAGGGATGGGGGATTAGATTGGAAAACATTAGATAGCTTGGGAAGATGGATGGATGGATGGATGGATGGATGGATGGATGGATGGATGGATCAGCTGACTGACTAATTGACTGATTTCTCCTGGGGGACAGATGGAGAGAAGGATCATAGAGATAAACACACATATACATATACATGCATATATTCATTCTTTCACTCATTTCAAATTGTTTGGTTTTTTTCTGCTTTTTAAAAAAATTTTCATCCTTCAACTCAATCACCCTCCTTTTGGATGACTTCCCCCCCACTTTTTTAAACATTCCCTTGGGAGGGGGAGGAGTCGAATTCACTAAAAGAGAGCAATTGAACAAGAAATGATATTTTTATGTCCAAGGTATGGATTTCAATTCAAGTTTGAAATTTTCCTTCGATATCTCTCTACCGGGCAAGAAAACTTCAAGGAAATCTCAAAATTCCCGCAAGGTAGGATATACATATAACAACCAATGAAATGCCAATGGAAGCTGCCACAAAATTTTATGCTGGCTGGAGAATTCTGGGAGTTGAAGTCCAGATATTGTAAAGGTTGAGAAACGCTGCCTTAAGGACAGGATTCTGATACACTGAGATCATAATGCCAAGGCAATCTTAAGAACGAACTCTTGGTTAATTGTGTCTATTTCTATTTGTCCTCTCCAGATTGAAGTTGTCCACAATTATCAAGAGAAAAGAAATTCCTTGCAGTACTACATCACGGAAAGTGAAGACAGCTTAGATATGTTGAAAAGGTGTGTTGGCTTTTCCATTTATCTCCTTCCCATCAAGTTTGTTTACTCTGAAAAGAAAGGCTAGATCATCCAAGCAAATGTTAAACAAATGCCTTGGGTCCTGTTTAGTTAAGATGTTTGAAAATTCTGGATCCATGGAAAAAAATAATAATCCACCACTATGACCCTAAGCATCAAAGCTGAAGTTTTTTTACGGCTTCTACCAAAAGCTGGATTCACTTGCTCTTCTTGTTTTTCTAATAAAGGAAAATATTTGTAGCTCAGGTTGAAATGAGGAGGTCCTTGGTGCGCTCTGTACTTGCTTGTTTTCCTGCAGACGTTTCGTGACCCATCTAGGTGACATCATCAGTGCTAGAAGAAAGTGGGGTGTGTGGAGAGGAGGAGGAGGAGGAGGAGGATTATGGGGTCCTTTCAAAGCTTGGTGGTTTTCTTGCAGACATTTCATGACCCAACTAGGAAACATCATCAGTGCTAGCAATGTTGATGTTATCTAATTTGGCTCATGAAACGTCTGCAAGAAAACAACTAAGCTCAGAGAGCATCAAAAAGCCATCCTCTTGTTTTGTTGTGAAATAGTTGTAGAGTCACCTGTTGATGCTTTTCAGTTCGGTTTCATTCCAGCCATGTGATCCATGAACTGATACAAACTGAACGAGTTTACGTTGAGGAACTTTTCACAGTGTTGATGGTGAGTATTTATTTACTGGATTTTTTTTTTTACACACATATGGTCGCCCAACTCCTAGGGCAGCTTCTCAACCGTACTGTTCCATTAAATGTATTCTAGTGTTCCTAGTCTGCTTCTGTGCCCATCCTCCCCTTCTTGGCCCATATTCCCAGGCAAACCAAATGTTAAGTGACTAAGTCTTTGATGCGGTTCAAAAGAGAGGCAGTACAAATATTTCCCATGTGAGTGGAACAGTCTAGACTTTGTGCCAGTTTCTGAAGAAGCCAGCTTTTCAACGTGGACCTCTCTTAGTGTATTTGACACAGCCAAGGAAAATTAGATTTCTTGGCTTTGTTCAGAGGCTCTTAGGAAGCTACTTTTGGATGAAAAAGAAAAAAAGAAATGTTAAATGCCACGAAGCCAGATATCCCAGCACTGAAGACGGTTGCGTGCCTAATGCTGCTTTTTGGCTCAGGATACTCAGTACTAAGGTTGCCTAATGCTCGGTTGGGTGATGCTGTTGGCAGGGCTACCGAGCTGAGATGGATAACCCCACCATGACTTTCCTCTTACCGCCCCTTTTGAGAAGCTGTAGAGATGTTCTCTTTGGAAACATGCCTGAGATCTACGACTTCCACAACAAGTAAGCTGACATCTTCTTCAGGCTTTCCTTGGCCTTCCTCATCAATTCAGGAAATTGATCTATTCCCCATCCACCTTTTCCCTTTTGTGCAGTATCTTCCTCCATCATCTGGAGAGTTGCCTTGAAGCTCCAGAGAGAGTTGGGTGCTGCTTCTTGGAAAGGGTTTGTAAGCACCTTTTTTCAAACAGATTGTGGGTCCCCTTTCTACCAAGGCTGGAACTCCAGTAGATCCAGATGGGCCCAGGGACACCGTTGACATTTCTGCAGTTGTCTCTTAACAGCTCCCTTGCAGTCTATGACGTTGATTTTTTTCTTCGTTTTTTTTTGTTCCCTTCTGCAGCGGGAGGATTTTCAGATGTATGAGAAGTACTGTCAGAATAAACCACAGTCGGAATCTCTCTGGCGACAGTACGCCGAGAGTCTCTTTTTCCAGGTATTGTGACTTTCTAAAGCAAGTGCAACCAATGGAATACATTTTTACTCTTACGGGTTTCCATGGTTGAATCTGCTGGGAATGTGGGTGGAGTTATAGTTGAGTTTTGAGAGGTGTGGCTTTTATTTTAGGGGTCCCTTGAGACTTTTGGGGAAATGAAATGCAAATTCTTCAAATGTTTGCACGCACACCTCAACCATTAAATTGCAAGGCTTTTTTGTGTGTGTAAGAGAGAGAAAGAGAGAAACAGAGAAACAGAGAGAGAGAGAGAGAGAGAGAGAAGAGAGAGAGAGAGAGAGAGAGAGAGAGAGAGAGAGAGAGAGAGAGAGAGAGAGAGAGAGAGAGAGAGAGAGAGAGAGAGAGAGAGAGAGAGAGAAGGGTGGAAAATCCCGATCTGCAGATTGAGAAGTTAAATGTTTCAAATGTATTTGGGGTGGGGAAATGGACTTATGTTGTTAGCTGTGTTTCTGAATGGAGGAGTCAGAGTATCAGTTGGAGCCTGTGTAATGGGTACATTAAGACAGACATTGATGGTGATTGAGATTTCTATCTCAACAGCCAATTGTTTATTTTATTTATTTTGGGTCTATCCTGGGGTACGTTTCTGCCAATGTTAACTGTTGTTAGGGACGTGGAAGGATCATGAAAGAAAAGGGATGTACGTGTTCTCTGCAAGTCAACAGCAATTTGATGGCACATAATCCATTGATAAGGGACGCGGTGGCTCAGTGGGTTAGGACGCTGAGCTTGTCGATCAGAAGATCGGCAGTTTGGCAGGTCGAATCCCGAGTGCCGCCTAGCAGAGTGAGCGCCTGTTACTTATCCCAGCTTCTGCCAACCTAGTAGTTCGAAAGCACGTAATTTGGGGATCTGCCTTCACCCATTTGGTGGACATCCAGATCCAGAAAGATGGGTGGCCATGTTCCCAATGGAAAATAAGTTGTGCTTCTTCTGCAGGAGTGCCAGAAGAAGCTAGAACACAAGCTCAGTCTAGATTCGTACTTGCTGAAACCGGTGCAGAGATTAACCAAATACCAGCTGCTTCTCAAGGTATGGAGACTCTTGGCTGAGATCTTTCAAAAGGTTTCTGGATCCACATTGAACCTTCTTCCTACTTCTGGAATCTACTGGAAATTCCCTTGAGAAACAGCTAGGGGGAATTTTTTTTCAGAATTATGTCCTTGGGATAAGTATTAACCAACTCTCTCTTTTTTTAAAACTTGCAGGAGTTGCTGAAGTACAGCACAAGCTGCGAAGGTGTGCAGGAATTGCAAGAAGCTTTAGTGGCCATGTTGGATTTGGTCAAGTCAGTCAATGACTCCATGCATCAGATTTCCATTACTGGTTACGATGTACGTTTTTCTCAATGTAGAAGTCTTGCTAGATGTATTCAGCAGGAGAGGGATCTCCAGATAGCTCCAGACTTTCAACTCAATAAATTTAAGAAGATGCAGCACAAAAGGAAAAAAGAAGCGGAAAAGGAAATGCAAACATTGCATATTCAATAAACTTTATATCATATGTGTGAGTGGGTGTACAAACACAGAGAGAGAGAGAGAGAGTATAAAGCATAGAACACAAAACATAGAATAATAGAGTGGGAAGGGTCCTTGCAGGTCTTCTAGTCCAACTCCCTATTCAAGCAGGAGACCCTATACCACTCCGTTCAGTCTCTTCTTGAAAGCCTGCAATGACAGAGCACCCACAACTATATAAATACATATCGAAAAGTTTTAAAGAGAAGGTGACAACTGACCCAAACTAATACAGAATAATAATAATTAAAAAAACAGAGAGAGAGCAGAAAAAAGAAAAACCAAGGAGGAAAACAAACTTCAGCAAGCAGAAAGAAAGACGTTTGTGATGCAAAAAGAGCCTTGGTGGAGCAGTGGGCTAATGCCTCCTTAAGTAACACCAGCTGCCTGCAATTAGTGCAGGTTCGAGTCCCACCAGGCTCAAGGTTGACTCAGCCTTCCATCCTTCCGAGGTAGGTAAAATGAGGACCCAGATTGTGGGGGCAATTAAGCTGACTTTGTAATAATGCCGCTTGGGGTGTGTGTGAAAGCCCTAATAAGCAGGCATATACATAGAATGAAGGCTACTGCTAAGCTTGTAAGCCGCCCTGAGTCTTCGGAGAATGGCGGGATATAAATGGGATTAAAAGAAAAAGAAATTGCATTGCCTTCTTGGGTCCGCAACTGTTCCTTTCTCTTCTTAACGCTTTGTGCTCAGGGCCCTCTTTTCTGCAAACGGAGACAACCCCGGCCCCGATGTAAACCTTTCCTCTTTCTTCCAGGGGGAGCTGGGGGAGCTTGGCAAAGTCTTGATGCAGGGCTCCTTCAGCGTGTGGGTGGGCCACCGGAAGGGCCCCACGAAGATGAAGGACCTGGCTCGCTTCAAGCCGATGCAAAGGCACCTTTTCCTCTACGAGAAAGCCCTGGTCTTCTGCAAGAAAAGAGAGGAGCATTGCGAGAGCTACGACAAGCGGTCGTCCTACAGCTTCAAGCACTTTCTGAAAGTAAGGAAGCGCTGAGCACTCGGATGCTGGCGGTCTCCGGCGTCCCGATTTTATTTTCAGCGGTAGGGTAAGGAGCCACTGCAACTTTGAATGGTCGCTAAACAGAATGGGTGTAAGCCAAGGACTCCCTGGGTTGCATTTGGCCAGGTCTTGTAGCACCCCCTAGAGTGCAATCTGGTTTGCTGAAGGATTGCACGGCTTCTCTCTTCCCGTCACGCCTTCCCCATATTGTCTTCGTTCCCCTCCCTCGCTCTGGCTTGGCTCTCAGACGCTTGGCTTTCCCTGCTTTGCCTGTCAACTAAAACCCGAAAAGTCCTTTCTGGGAACGAGGACAGGAGAAAGGATTGGCAGTTTTCTGCCTGGCTGTTCTCCGCATCTGGACACGTCGGCAACTCTGTCAGATGCCTCCAGCTGAGCGTCTGATTTGTTTCTCCAGCTGTGCCCAGAAACCTCATTTGCAGAGACGACTTTGTGATTGGCCAAGGCTGTCCTGAGGCCATCTATCACAGCGGCTGAAAGCCATGTCCAAAGCAGAGGAGAAAGAGAGAACAGACGGTTTGCCAGATGGTCCCATTTGTTGAAGGCCTCCGTTCCTGCTGCCCCTGTTGTTTTGTGCACGCAGGCAGCGCAAGATGTCATTCACAAGCACGAGAGAAGCCCATGGTCGTTTGTATCTGCAGGGAGCCTTGTTTATCTGGCTCCACGAGGACATTCGAGGGTGGGGAGGCAATGAAGCAGCTCTGGAAAAGCGGGCTTGAGGGCCGTCTTTGCATGACATGACTCATCTTCTGACCCTGGCCAGTGACTCACCCTGGTGCTTTGGCTGCCTGCAATCTGGAATAACTAGGCCAGGCAGTCAACTTTTCAATCTTCTCACCTTTTCCTTGCTTAGAAAGAAGAAAGGGTGGGAGGAGGAAGGAGGGAGGAGGAGGAGGAGGAGGTTACTATAAGGAAAACCTGGAAGGAGGAAGTCAGTAGTAATGTTTTTTTAGTGTAAAAAAACAATAAAAATCAGAGCTAGACCTTGATGAAAGGTCACGCAGGATGGTGACCAGCCAAGGTTATTCATTTAAGTTCTGCATGTGAATTTCTTCCTTCTTTTAGATGAATGCTGTTGGAATCACGGAAAACGTGAAGGGAGACCCTCGCAAATTTGAGATCTGGTACAGCGGCCGAGAAGAGGTCTATGTGGTACAGGTAGTCTTCCCGTAACTTCTCTAGCTTTGACATTGAGGGACAAGCATCTGGAATTTCTGAAAGCGAAACCAAAACTATTGGAGGTGAACCCACAATTTCTTGGCCCTCCCTAGGATGAACATCCCCCACATAAAGCTGGCATGATAGGAAACTTTACTAACTCAGTTCTATAAAGTACCATGAGTTTTCATCACAGTTTGCAAAACTGTGACCATTTCCTTGGTGTGATTTGACTTGCTGGAGGATGCACACATTGCAGCACTGATGAGGTTACCTAGTTTGGGTAATGCAACATCTGCAAGGAAACAGTCAAGTTTAGAGACAGCACCAAGGGCCCCTCCCTTCAACCCCGAGCTATAAATCTTCTATTGATACACACATCTGTATGTGGGAAGACCACTCCTGAGAGAGACGTTCACATTCTTTGAACGTTTCTACTAGATGCTAAAAAGGAATTTTGATTTTAGATCTTGCTATCTTCTGTTAGGCACAAACCTTTGACTTGAAGATGGCCTGGCTAAATGAAATCCGAAAGATTTTGTTCAAGCAGCAGCAGCTCATCAAAGGTAAGATATCCTACTTTAGAATCTCCTCAAGAAATATACAAACCTGGATGATTTTGACTCCAGTGTCTGAACTGGGAGATGGGTGCCCATTTTTGGATGACTAAATATTAAATCCATGATGTCCTTAGTTGTGGGAGTTTTCAATGAACCTCTTGATTCAATTTATTTCCTGGACCAGACCAATATCCAGATCTGGATATTGACAATTTCCCCCTTTCTAACTGAGAATGTTTGGTAAACAAAAGATATGGAACTAACACAATGTTGTATCATGTTCGCAGATGAGAAGCAAGTGTCACCTTTGTGTACTGACACAATTCAACTTTCTCCTCCATTGAGTGAAGGGTAGGTTAGGAAGAAAAAAAACAAGGAATTTTTGGATAATTCATGTGTGTTATTCACAAATCTCTGCCGTTGAATTTCCATATCATTCTGACTTTAAACAAAAATTCCAACTTGTAACGTCATTATTTTCCCATTACATCAATTCCAGTGCAATGAAACTTTTATCAGACTTCAGTTTAATGGACACTGCATGGAACAAACCAATATCCCATGCTAATTACTATTATTGGCCTAAGGAGACGATTATCTAAATGATAGACTTGCAGGGTGACTTCCTTACATAAATGATGCAAATAGCATCGTTTGTTCCATTTGCATAATGAAGTTCTTATGCAAATGTCGTAAATTGTTCAGAATGAATTACACTCCCCATTCAGTGAACATTTGGGATTAAAAGATGCTTCCCCCACCCCCACCCCCACTGTCCATCAAAAAGAGATTTCAAAATATATGCATTTTTGCCTGGAAAATTTCATAATGGGCATATTTTGTCCTCTTCCCCCCCCCCAATGTTTTCTTTTAATTGTTCCATTTTTCAAACTGAATCCTGGATCTCAAAGCCTGAAAAAGCCTACAGCCCAGAACTAATTGTGTTGTGGTCCATTTTGACCCAGGAAACATAAATTAAACCTGCTCTGTAAAAGATGCAAAGCCAAGATTTTAATCTGGGTCTCATTCCTTCTGATCTTCTGAATGGACTTTGTGTCCTTCCAGGAAAAAGCTGAGAGCTTCTGTAAGCTCAGAGGAGAACGATTCTGAACATACCAGCCCTGTTGCTGTGGAGAACTTAGCTTCCTCTGCTTCGAGCAAACCCAGCAAACGTATGTAGCACTGTGGATTCTTCTTTTTCTCCTCCTTTTTTTTTAACTGATCACCTTTGGGGATTTGGGAATGGTACTTTGGTTTGAGGTGGTTGTCAACAACAGGAGGTACAATGCAAAGTTTGGGGTGGGGGGGTTGACATTTTTTGTAGGACTTATGAAGCTCAAGGAGAAATGGGACCTATCCTCTAGGGCAGGAGCCTGCAAACTTGACAACTTTAAGACTTGTGGACTTCAACTCCCAGAATTCCTCAGACAGCCATGCTGGCTGGGGAATTCTGGAAGCTGAAGTCCACAAGTCTTAAAGTTGCCAAGTTTGGAGACCCCTGCACTACTCTAGGGGCCTTGTGTTCAGCCACAAGGTATGGCTGTAGCTTCTGGTTGCAAAGATTGTCAAAGTCGAAGGCGAATATTTTTATAGCATTGTGCTCAGCAAGCACAATTAACAGAAAACGGATGCCAGTAACAAAAATCTTAAGAATTTTTCCAATGATCTTTCTGTCTTCCCATGGATCCAAATGCAGAACCTGTGTCTTCCCAACCCTTTTAGCACATTTAGAGGCAGGGCCAAAAGAGGCGAAAAAAACCTTTCAGTAGCTTGACATCTTAAAACGAGGATTATTTCTTCTCTTCTCATGCAGCTTGGACAGGCATGTCCCATTCATTAGAAATCTGTGAAGGTCTTGAAGAGTGGTCCAGCCACCATTACTTCTCAACCTGCTCTGACACTGAAGAAGAAGATGGCAACCAACTGGTTAGTGGGCACATGGGGTGGAATACGCGTTGGGAATTGTAGGACAACACAACTTCAAAGCAACAGGTTGAGGGGAGGTTGTCCTAAACCAGAGGTAGACAAAACAGTCTACCATGGAATGATCCAACTTGGAAAAGTGTTGTTCTGAGGGTCATAGAGATGAGGGGCCTTCAAGAAGAGCTGATTTTGAAGTTAGAATGGTACATTTTAAAGTGGAGGGCTATATCTCTGGTGTAAATCACATATTTATTGTTCATGCTTTAGTCTCCAGGAAAATATAAAGCCTTAGCAGATTGTAAGAAGAGAGACTCAGATGAACTTCTGGTGAAGAACGTGGATGTCATTCAGCTCTTGCACGAAGATGGAGAGGGTCAGTGGTAGGTGCTCCAGATGTCCAACTTCTGGTCTACGAAAGTAGACGAGAAGCTTGCCATAAGTAAGAAGAAGAGTGAGAATGTTCTACAGCTTTACAAAAAAGCTTTTTCAGGCTTGTTTCGTCTTCACCATCTCCTTCCCTCCTTCCTTTATCTGAAAAGCTGGTCCAAAACCTCAGCCGAAGGAAAGAAGGATGGGTGCCCACCAACAGCCTGCAGAGAATCCTCGGGGACTGTAGGTTTCGCAGCACAGGAGTCACAGGTATCCCTGTGATGACAAGTGACTTGCTCATCTGAACTGTTTCAGCATTGGCTTGCGCACAAGTTCGGAGGCCTGGGCACCGCTTGGCTTGCTTGCTTAGAAGAAACCTGACTTTTGCTAAAATAAAGCCGAGGACGAGGAGGGATTAATAATCTAATATGTTCCGGGAAGTTAGTATTTAGCAATAGTATTAAGCACTCTTTCTTCTTTTCTTGTCCTCTTTGCTCTTCTCTTCCTCCTCCTCTTTCTCTCCCTTCCATCCTTCTCCTTCTTGTCTCCCTCCCTCCTTCTCCTTCTCCCTTCCTTCTCCTACTCATCTCTCTTCCATCCTTTTCCTCCTCATCTCCTTTCCATCCTTCTCCTTCTCCCTTCCATCCTTCTCCTCCTCATCTCCTTTTCTCCTTCTCATCTCCCTTCCCTTTTCCATCTCATCTTCTTTCCATCCTTCTTCTTCCTTCCATCTTTTTCCTTCTCAACTTTCCTCCTTCTTCTCCCTCCTAATGTACCCCAAGAAATTAGCACTTAGCAGTAGTACTAAACACTCTTCCTTTCTAATATACTCTCCACACTCCCTTCTTCCTCCTCTTTCTTCCTCCTCCTCCTCCTCCTTCTCTTATGATTTTATTTGCAGGACAACTGAACTGATCAAGACTTGAAAAAGAAGCCTACTTGAATGAGAGGACGTAATGTCCAATCTGAGCAAGCCAGACCTGTTGACTTGCCGCTGGGTAGCAGATGTGCCTACGAGAATTGTTCCCTTTTGCCAAGTTTGGATGCATGAATTATGTTTTTGACTATAAGTTATGAGGATTAAAAGCATGCTTGCTTGTTCAGACCGGGAATGAAGATGGTTTGCTAAGATCCTGTGCAAAGAAACTGAATCTGCTTTATTTAAAAAAAAATAAGCGGGGAGATGTTGTATTTTATCACCTCCATTGTTGTCATGGCCATAAATATTCCTAAAGCGAGTATCAGGTTTTGACAAGGAAAAAAAAAGAATGTGATCATAAGAAGAGTGGCTGATAGAAACCAAGTCTTGGATGTTATGGAAAGAGACCAGGTCTGTTATTCTGTGGGACTATCCAGTAATATCCATCAATTGCTCAAAATATTTTAAATCATTTCTATATCCTTAAGAGTATTTCACTTTTTCAATTTTTCACAATGTCACAATCATTTGCAACTCTTGACTGAGTACAAAGCCATTTGTTTGCTTCCATGTTAGTTAATGTAAGATTGTTACATTCCTGTTTTTTTCTTCTTCTTCACTGATATGGAGATTTGAGTGTTCCACCCCCCACCCATCCCCTGCTTCCTGAAAATAGTATTCAAACAGCACCAATAAGACACTCACAATTCTCCCAGCTAGGGAATTCTTGTCAAGGTTGAGAAACATTGTCCTAATAAAGCACCTGATTTTGCCAAATCTTGCCAAACCATCTTCTGTTTCCCCACCAAAAATATTTTATCCAACTACTGATGGGAACTAGATTGTGCAATGCTTGGGGTTCACATTGTCCATTCTTGGCATGGAGCACCTCAGATGGAAGACATCAAAGGAAGTGCCACTCCAGTAGGAGAAAACTTCCTTTGAGAAAGGTTTATGGCATGACTTTTCCAAGCAGATGCCAAACAAATCAAAGAGTGAACATTCAGGTTAATAGGCCATGGTCTCATCTGCTCTCCTGATAACCTCTCTAGTATCATCCAAAGAGTGCCAATCAAAAATTAGCTCCTTTGAAACATCTCCAAATCAGACCAATTACAAATCCACCTGGATGAAGAACCCATCAGGAATATCCCAAAGGTGCTTTCCAAAAGTCAACTGGGCTTTCTTGAGTTTTCCCCTGAAAACGTTTCGCTTCTCATCCAGAAGCTTCTTCAGTTGGATTAGAAATGAAATGTTTTCAAGGCAAAAACCCAGAAACCCCAGTTGCCTTTTGAAAAGCAGATTTAGGACAACCATGACCTGGATGATGGAGAATCTCCAAAGACATCCCATCCAAAGCTGACTTTTCACAACTGACAAGGTCCAATTAGAGTAACTCATTTACAACAATTACAAGAGCTCAGTCAATTGATGCTTGCTGGCCTGCGAGCTGCTAAGAAATGTGTTTTGGAATACATCCCTTTGCCTCTGAAAATGCCAGCCTCTGTCACTGGCAAAATGTCAGGATACCACATCATTAGACCATGGCCAATTAGCCCAGAAGCTAATCACGGTTTGATTGACACTGACCATGAAGGCCTGCATCAGTAGAAATCAAGCTTTCTCGTTTACACTGGAGTTGGAGGGGAAAGATCTGAGTTTCAACTTTTTGCAGGGTTGCTTGATAAAATTGTGCAGGTATGGGGGGGGGAGGGAGGAAGTGGAGAGGGAGGGTATTATTGCTCCAAAAATTGATCTGTAGCCTTGCAGAGCGCTCAGTTGCACTTCCTATGCACTTTAAAGATTTTCCATTACGAGCTCGTGTGCAAATAGCCTTAATTTAGATCCCTGCCTGTCTTTCTGCTAAAGAGACAGGCCAAGATTTCCTTTTTGGTAGCTTTGAACAATCCCACCTGTGTTTACGATTCATTCATCCCTTAGCTAGGAATATGAGGAGAAGCCATGCGTTCTGGGTCCCGTGCCTTCTGACACATAATGCTGCTCTCCATTGCTTTTTAGACACTGGCGAGAATAGGATGAGGAAGTTAAGCTCTCCCTGAATTTAACGAATTAAGGCCCAGCCCTTTGTGAATACTCCAGTGGAGACCTGGAATGGTAACAAGGGACAGAGAGGGCAACTAGACGTATTCCGTCATCTGTCATCCTAACTAAAGGACAGCACTTGGCTGATCTGGTCTGGCCTCAGAAGCTAAGCAGGATCAAGCCTGATTAGTACTTGGATGGGAGAATATCAGGGGGCTAGGCTAGAGGGGAAGTTGTAAAACCTTCCAGAAGAAGACGATGGCAATGTTCTTGAGGAAACTCTATGGACATATCCCTGTAAGGATCACGAGTTGACCTCAACGTGAAAGAAACTTTTATCTTTTTTAATCATCAAAACATCACATCCTCACCAAGTGGGACCCTGATTGGGAGCCATGCTTTCCTCTTCTTTTTCATTTTCTTTCCTTCCCTTACTTCTGGAAAAGCTCCATTGCTTTTGATCCAATGATGAGACCTCATCTTCCTCGCTACAGCATCTCCTGAGTTTCCTTTGAGAAGGCATTTGACGCTTCCATGGCTTTGGGGAAGGCTGAAGGATGTGCTTCCTCTTTTCCCAGCCACTCTTTGCTGGGATTGGCTGCCCTTGATTAAGATCTTGTGGCTCTCAAGGAAATAATTGCCCTAACAAGCCAACTTCAATAGGTTTTGCAGGAACTTTGAGATCCTGTCCTTCTGTTTTTGCTATAAAGAGTCTAAAGCGCCAGGCATCCCTGGGTTGTGTCTGAAGACTCGGTCAGTTGGCAAATCCAGCCTGTAGACATCTCTCTGTGGATTCCTCTACACAGGCCAAGCCAAGGGTCTCGCAAAGTTTGCACGGTAATTTTTAAGCGTAATGGGGGGGGGGAACATATGTGCCATAACTAAATCCAGGAACCTTTTGCACTATATGTATTAAGATTGTCCTTGTTAGTAGTCAGACCATATATTTCAGCTCTTTAATAGCGCACTTGTGTTTGGGCTACAGTAGTTTGGTTTTTTCTTAAGGGAGTTTCCATCCTTTATTTTCCCATTTTTCTTTGTAGGCTCAGGTAACTTGGTGTCTATAGACAATGGTTACAGATTTAACTTCCCGAAGCATTTCTAATCACAGGGTAACTGTTGTGACAGGCTACTCACAACCACTCAGGGCAGTGAGTGGTGTGCCTGAAAGGAACACTGTCCCTATAAGTGGCCATTGTTCTGTTCTCCTCTGCTGTATGTCTCACATCTGGTTTTCGGAGTGGGGGGGGATATATAATTTTGTTGAAGAAGCCCAGTTTCCATCTGGACCTCTGAAAACGTTGCTGTACTTTTCTTCTCTTAATCTCTGTTTATACGCACTTTCCTAGTCTGCCGAAGATCACGCTGTTGCCGCGGGAATTCCTTGCAAGAATTCCTAAACAAGCCATTTTCACACCCTTCCCCTTGTATATGAACCACCGCTGAAATCGCAGTAGAACACTTTTAAAATGGGGATAAGTTAATTACGGTTGGAAGGCCTGGATAATCCAAATAAAGGTCATTTTTAAAAGTGTTCGTCCTCAAGTGTACAGCACAGTTCAATCTTTTTAACTTTTGTCTACCAGGTTCTAGACTGTACATGCTTCGGTTTTACCTACGAACGTAAGCAGGTCTGACTCTAATGTTTTAGGCTGCACTCGAGAGATGCGTATAGGATTGCACTTCAAAACTTTGAAAACTTTGCACAAACCGTCGAGGGCCTCTTAAAAATAGGCGGGTGTAAAATGTAGCTGTGATCCTGAGCTGTGGACTGCTTCTTCCCTGTCCAGTTATTTAAAGCATTCTGTAAATGCCGTTGTAAGAATGAGCTAACTCTATATTTAAAAAGAATTACGAACCTTGTTAAATAAAGAAATGTATCTGAAAACTTTTCATTTTGTGCTGAGAATTTTGGGTTGGCTTCCTGGATTCAGAAGAAAGAGGTGCCTTTTTCTCACATTGTAATTGATTGCTGGTTTTATTGTGTTCCCTTACAAAGCATCATCATTGCACTGAGAGCTAATGTAGTGTTGAAATGCAGATGCCTGTTAATTTTCCCATGTGCTTTTCAATACTGTATTTAGCTCTGTTAGCAATCTTGTGAAACACATATTTTTTTAAAAAATGGTAGG
The DNA here is from genome assembly GCF_964194415.1 of Vipera berus. NCBI lineage: Eukaryota > Metazoa > Chordata > Lepidosauria > Squamata > Viperidae > Vipera > Vipera berus. The sequence continues at coordinate 2,137,700 of NC_138214.1, read as the reverse complement.
GAACATATGAAAAACCACCTAGCCTTGCTTCGTGAATTTCAAACTTAGTGATCCAAATTAAGTATTTTACCCATTGGGCTGTTGTGCCATGATTTTTCTTTGCTCATACAAATAGTATTTTTCACTTTGTGCTAGACAGGATTCCAGCACGGAGCAAGGGGCTGGGCTAACAGCCTTTCCCATTCTTATATACAATTGTCCTCTGATTTTAATTTTCTAAATCTATTTCTGTGAAGCGGTTACAGTTCTGTCTGAATACCCTGCTCCATAATTCGTGAGAAAGGAAGAGGAACTCTATTTGGATTTTGGATTAATTTATGTTGGTTTGGTGGTCTCTCTTATCCACTTAACGTATCTGGAAACTCTGGTGTAGATTCCATATTTATCCTTCTTTGCACATTGCTCGCCCCAGCTGGTGATCCCTGTAAGAAACCATATGTGTTCAATGTCCGTGGTGTATGGACCACCGCTGTCCCCTTGGCAAGTATCCTTGGCTTCAGAAGGGTGACCTGCACAGAACATATTCGACAAGATGGGATAACTGCTGCTCCTCAGGCAGGTGGGTCGGTCAATAAACCGGATTTGCAACACCTGAAGGATGCTCGCCTGCCTGCCTTGGTAAGCCAACTTGCCCCATCCACTCACGGTGCCCAGTCCGAACTTAAGGAGGTTGTTGGTGAACTCTTTGTCTCCAAGGCAAATTGGGATGACATAGTGGTTGAACTCAAAAGGTCTGTCCAACTCAAGGAGGGCAATGTCATTGTGGTACTTGTTAGTGACATTGTAGGTAGGGTGAGGGATTGCTCTAACCACGTTGCGGTATTGTTCAGTATTGTCCACAGCATAGACATTGTATTCACCTGGAGGAGGGAAGAGAAAGGTAGAGTGAGGAGGAGGAGGAGGAGGAGGAGGAGGAGGAGAAGAAGAAGAAGAAGAAGAAGAAGAAGAAGAAGAAGAAGAAGAAGAAGAAGAAGAAGAAGAGAATTTAACATAATTAAAGCAGGAAAGGCAAATCTCTTAACATACTAGATGCTGAAAGCTAAATAATAAATTCTTGAAGGAGAGAGATTTTTCCCCCCTCATGTTTGTTAATGGTTAACTATGCCTGCTATTTCTGCCTATTTCTTCCTCCACTGCAGCCTCTTGGATTTCATCACAAACCAAGTCACTGCCACACTAAGTAAATATATAGCCAGGAAAGGGCATTTCAACACAACAGGTAGTTGATGGATTACCTGCAACAATCCTTTGGGGGTGAAACTCAAGGCAATGAGCTGCTGTGACAATCCACTTTTCATTGATGATGGTGCCCCCACAGAACCCTTTTCCTTCGGAATTCAGCAAATAAACCTGGGAACAGGGGAACAAAAACAGACAAAGTCAAGTACTGTTGGTTAAGAACAGAGTAATTCAATGATTGAAAGGAAAAGCCAAAGTCTTGGTGATGAAATTTGTGGGCTTCCTGAAAGCTTCTGGTGGAACATAAGGGAAGACAAGACAGGAGGCCAAACTCTACTTGCTGATGGCCTGATCCTTTAGAAATCTGGATTTTGGGCAGCGCAAATGAATATCTTAGCAGGTGACAGCACCTAACACACCTTGTCTGCGTTTGGAAGCTAAGCAGGGGCAGGGCTGCCTAGTATTTGAATGAGAGTTTGGTTACCAGAAAGTCCTGGAGCTGTAAGCTAGATTTAGGAAGTATCTCAGAAGAAAACTTCCATATTGTGATGTAGCTGTGTCCATCAAGACATCAGTAGTTGGCTTTGAAATTGAGTTGGGAAGAATTGAGTGTGAAACTTGACTACAAGGAAATGTTGACTATTGAGTATTCTGTAAGGGCCTCCGAACTGTTTTGAAGACTTGTAGATAAATAGCCAGGTTATTTTTGGCCATTCAGAAAATATCCTGGGTTAATCAGCATTTCGGTGTTGTCAACAATAATCAGATTTTGGACCCATTAATAAAAGAGCTCCCGGGACAGTACATGAATGTCAAGGCAATTTTTTTACAGCATCACTTTTCGTTCCAGGGATGGTTGTAAAATGCTATAAAATAATTCAAGCCATGGATGAATGTGTTGCAGAAAGAACAAAAAGAACATAACCTGTTCGCAATCCATCAGAATGTGCTTTATTATATTACGATGGGTAATATTCTTGGAAACGGGTCCCAATTCTTTTAAAATACCAATGAGAACAGTTGCCTTTAGATGGCACCAAAGTGAAATTAACTGGGCAAAGCGTAATTTATGTTAACTCTCAGCAAGATTCTGGTAGAATTTCCATAGGACTTTGGGGTTATAAAGATGGGATGTGTTTTAATTCATTTTTTTATTTATTTTTTATTTGACCATGTCCTTGAATTGCATGATTTTGGGGAGGGGGGAAGGGACACAGTCGCATGCATTAATTTCCCCATGCTGGCTGGGAAATTCTAGGAGTTGAAGTCCACAAGTCTTCAAGTTGCCAAGGTTGGACACCCCTAGTCTATATGGTTTCTGTTTCCCCACGTGGGCACATCACATGTATATGACTGTACGGAGAGCAATTTTGGCCCTATAGAGCAGGCATGTCAAACTCGCGACGTCGCGCAACGTATCGGAACTTTTTCCCATTGCCGAAAATGGGATGGGCGCGGTTTCTCCGTGACGCTCTGGCCCGTGGGCCGGCAGTTTGACACCCCTGCTATAGAGGGTGGCCGTGTTTAAGAGCTCTTCAGCTGTTGCTTCAAACCCTAATTAGCAAAGTGTGTTTCTCAAAACATTCAAGGAAACATGCCATTTTATTCTGGGTTGCTCAGACCCTGAGTGAAGTCTGATGTCCACTCCTTGGCCCAGTAGGTGGCTTTATTAAACTAAGGATAGTCCTTGTTTAGTGACTAGACAGCTTAAAGTCTGGACTTTTTACAGTTCCTATAGTGATGAGAAAGTGATGTTACAACCACTCCTTCCTTTTACAACTTCTGAGGTCTGTGAAGCAAAGGAAAACTGGAGTAAGATCAGAAGCACATTCACAGTTTCACCTAGTGATGGTTTCACTCAGTGACTGAATTGCTGGTCCACGTTGCCAGTGTGGGCTAACTATCATTTAGTATCATTTCTCTGCAATGGCTCTGATGGAGAGCAGCAACTCTGGAGCAATTTGTCAACTGTCAGTTGGCATTTCCAGAAATCCTGGGACATATTTTTTACCAAGGGTATAATACTTTACTGAAAAACTACATTGGCACAGAAGAAGTGAAACCAGCTCTGGATTTCCCGTACAAACGGAAGCATAGTTATTTCCCCCTTTTCCCTCTGAGCCACCCACAGTCCATTATGTCCACCAATCACTTCTGTTCATTTTGTTATGCGAAAACAGCTAGCCATGCTCGGTGTGCTTGAAAACTTCCAGAGATGCCTTGGTTGCCTAGAAACCCTCCACTCATCTTTGCATTTCGTTCCACCACCACTTCCTTTTGTGTCAAGGTGTGAGCAAAGGAGAAAATGAAAGCGAAAGGGTGAATCAGTCTTGACACAGTTGTGCCTACCTGCCAGGGAACTTCTCCTTTCTTGCTGTCCATGCCGCCAACCACTCGTATTCGGTTTGCCAAATGAAAGGAAACCTGAGTGTGGTTGTAGCCTTCTTCCCCATCATCAGTGGCATTGCTTGAGGTGATCCAGTGATCAAATGAGTTTGATGGATGGGCGCGAGTGAATTTACTCTTAGCTTCTGGAGCTTGGATCATTCCACAGGGAAAGCGCACTGAGGAAGACACCAAAGGGGGAGAAAACAGTTGGGAAACTGTTGGGAAACTGCCAGTCAGGCTGGAAGGAGGAGTCAAGCAAGGTCCTAGCTTGGAATCCTTGGGCAGCCACAAGCAGCATAAGTCTGTTCTCCCCCAAGACTCATGAAAACCTTATCTGGTCTTTGCTAGCGTAAGGTAAGTAGTCTGGGGAGATTCTTGTAACACGGATAGAAGTCCATAAAGTTGTTGAGTAAAGCTATTCATGAGCCACTGGTTGTTTGAGCCTGAGAAAAACTGGGCTCCTGAAAATCTTCTTCTGAACCAAAGATAGAGCAAGATCAACTATTAGATTCCAAGAAGATTTCCATAGGTTGGTAAGGAGATCTGTTACAATTCTTAAGAGTTCAACAACATAAGTAAGAAAATAGCTACTCAAGAGTTGCTTATCTTTCATCTTCCTCCCTTGAACCTAAGGTTGAAGATCAGTTGTTTTGTCTTCCAGCAACTTTTTTTGTTTCTCAGCCAATCCGTATTAGAGCAATCGGTGTCAGGCATGGATCCCTGATTGTTTGGGATTCAGACGTAGACACACACTGTCAGAGGAAACCCTGTTCCTGTCTCAAGAGTACTGGGTGTCAGATTGAATAAATAATTTTTCCCGTCCGCCACAGGGTGGAACCAAAAGGACTTTGGAAACTTCCATTAAACTAGCGTTTCTCAACCTCAGCACCTTTTAAGATGCTGGTTGGAGAATTCTGGGAGTTGAAATCCAGAGATCCTGCCTGGGGAATTCTGGGAGTTGAAGTCCGCACATCTTAAGAGTGCTGAAGTTGAGAAACACCAGGAAATATCTGGTTGGCCTCATTGAGAAACAAAATGTTGAATTAAGAAGGCCTTCAGCCTGACCCACCGTGAAGATACCGTTCTGGGTAATTTTTGCATCTCTTGCAGCTTTTGCATTGCTTTCTAAACATTATCCCTACCTGTCGGTTCACAGGTTTTCATGTCTTCCTTCAGTCTGTATCCTGCAGCACAGGAGCAAACTGCTCTTCCGGCTTCATTGTCCTTGCAAAACTGTTTGCACCCTCCATTTTTGGTTTTGCAGGTAGCATCTATATTGGAGGAAATCAGACGTTCCTCTTAAATACCTGGGACGCGTGATTCAAAGAACCAACTTCCTAGAGAAGGCTGTAATGCTGGGGAAGGTGGAAAAGAAGAAGAGCAGCAAAGTGGATAGACTGTTACAGTGGTGAGGAGTGCATTGTTGGAAGATCTGAAGGACCAAGTTGGGGGCAGATCCTCATGGAGAAAATTGATCTCAATAGTCACTAATAATGACTTGATGGCAGATAATCCACCAATCAAAGCTTAAAATCTGAAGACAGAAGAATCTGAAAGATCACGATGGACACATTGAAAAAATCTTAAACTAAAGCTTATTTTCCAACTACCTGAGAGAGAAAACATGAGTATACTGAGGTTTGTATGGAGCCAGAACTGACATACATATGCATACATGTGCGTCGGGGGGGGGGTGTCAGCAAAGACACACAACAAATGACACTCTTGATATTGCTAACTTACAACTTCTAAAATGGCCAGAAGTGAAAGAACAGGAATTGTAGCTCAGTAACACATAGTGATAGCCACAGACATATTGAAGGGCATTTAATATCCATAAAATATGTAGACTTTATGAAGATAAAGACTTCAAATTGGGTTCAGCAAGAGAAGTCGCCTGTTTTGGTCTTCTATGATTTTTCTTCCCCCCCCCCTTTTTTTTTTTCCTTTTGACCTCAATCCTGGGATGTCCTTCTAATCCCTCACCTAATTTTAGGACCTCAAATAGTTTTGCCATTTGCTGAAAAGCAAAAAGAAATCCCTCCATTGAGTCATAATAAAAGAAAAAAGATTAAGGTCTCAACGTACCGAGTTCACAGCTCTTTCCTTCAAAACCACCTGGACACCAACAGACGTAGTCATTTGTGTCATCTTTGCAACGCCCTCCATTCTTGCAGGGGTTGGGGTCACATTGATCTCCGTCTTTGGAAAAGAGAATGGACAATGAACGCATTCTTATTTTATTTTATTCATCGCTTTTCAGTGTTCCTGTCAATTAATCCATAAGACTGTCTGTTCTCTTCCGACTGGAACAGAAATATTTTTATTTTGAACTTTGAGCTCCATAGTACCATTAAAATGAGAAGGGGAAAAAAGAAATCACTTACCCATATAGACTGTCCAAAATGTCATCTGCAAAGAAAGCAGAAATGTGGGATTCAAACAGGCTTTTAAATATAGGGTTTATTTTTAATAGATGATGGTGACAACATTCTTTTTTTAAATTTCTATACTCCACAGGGTTCTTCGTGAGTTCATAATTTTTACTGTTTCCTTGCTGTAATTGTCCAGAGATGTTCTTTTGATAGGGATGATTTACAAATACTGCAAATCAATCAAATCAAATCATTGATGGTGCAGTTTAGAAAGAGGCAGTCTCCATCTTCATTCCATTGAGAGATATTTTACCCTTAGAACAATCTAGCCTGGTGCATATCTAGTCAGAGACAGAAAACCAGATGGCGCATTCACACAAAATCTCCAGAACACAGGAAAGAGAGAAAGAAAGAAAGAAAAAGAAAGGAAGGAAGGAAGGAAGGAAGGAAGGAAGGAAGGAAGGAAGGAAGGAAGGAAGAAAAAAGAAGGAGAAAGAGAAAAAAACAGAGAGAGAGAGAAGAGAGGGAGGGAGGAAGTTGCCTTGAGGCAAAGATATACCTTAATAAATCAGAACTAATAGAATATAGAATCCCAAACACTATTGGGAAAAGATTGCCAACAATTTTGGCATTAGAGTCAGTGGCCACTTCTCATGTCCACCAAAATTAGAAGGTTGATAAAGTAGTTTTAAAAAAACAACAACCAAGCCTGTATGAAGACAATAGCATTTGTTTAAAGGACCTCTTTCTGCAAAATGCAGTGCTGATCTGGGCTACTTTAGCAGACAATTGTCTCTTGTGCAAGTAACTTCCTAGACTGTTTAAGGATATTCCTCTGAGCTTGGAGAACGTTCCAACTTCTAAATCAACATTACAAACCCTCTATGGATTTAGCAGTGGGGGTGGTGGTCTTTCTGAGGAAGACATGAATCGGATGACCTAAAGGCCTGCCTCCCCCACCCTCCCCTCCTCAAAACTTCAGATTTCCCGCCAGGCGACTCACAGTTTTGTCATCGTTTTCGAATATTTCTCTCGCTTCTTCGTAGTTGCATATCTCTTCCATGCATTCTCGTTCTAGGTTTCCTTGGAGAACTTCCTCAAGGCGCCCAGTGTTGAATCGCCTGTATCGGTGCAAAACGGTGCTGGCTTCTTCCTGATTTATAAAAACTTCAGGATGCCAAGGAAGAGGAGGAGGAGGAGGAGGAAAAAAAGCCAGCATGAGCCAGAGAAATACTATTTGGATCCAGCCCTGAGCAATTCTGAGATTGGGATGAGGCCGTACAGTTAGTCCTCGATTTATGACTGCAATTGAGCCTGAAATTGCAATTATAAGTCCTTGTGCTCATAAGGCATCAGGTGACCAAACGTGACTCTCTTTTTTTTTGACATTTTCCCACTGGTCGTTAGGCAGGTTCTGCAGCCATTAAGCGAATCAGTTTCCCCCAATGGATATTTTTTTGCCAGAAATGGGAAGTAAAGGCCAAAACCCCAGCAAATAAATCAATCAATCACAAATTGTGTTTATGTGACGCTACGAACGGTCATAAAGATGAGCGGGTTGCCAAGCAACCAAAATGCAATCGCGTGATTGCAGGAGGTGTAGCCATCGTAACTTTGAAAAAGGGATCATATGTAGCTTTGGAGAAGTAGAATAGAATAGAATAGAATAGAAGAACAGAGTTGGAAGGGACCTCGGAGGTCTTCCAATCCAACCCTCTGCTCAGGCAGGAAATACTCTACTATACCATTTCAGACAGATGGTTGTCCAATCTCTTCTTGAAGACTTCCAGTATTGGAGCATTCACAACTTCTGGAGGCAGGTTGTTCCACTGGTTAATTGTTCTAACTGTCAGGAAAGTCTGTCATAACTTTGAACGATTGTTGAGCAATCACTTACGAATCGAGGACTATCTGTAATCCAGCGTCCAAATATTCAGGTTTGATACCAGAGCAGTAAACCTCAGCTTTCCAAACCATTAATTTGTTATTCAGGAACAGGCTGCTTTGGCAGAAAGCCACAGACACAACTTAGCTCAATTAAACTCTGGGTTGCAGACAAGAAAGATGTGTTAATTGTAAACACCGAACCGTCCTCTGCATTGCAGAACAAAGTTTAATGTCACTTTACGATCCGGCGTCTACTCCACTCTGGGCTGTTTTCTCCCACCTTTCCAAGTTGAATGATCACAGGCCACTATCTCTCTTGCCTGGAAAATACCAGTTGCCACTTGTACGGATTCAGCCATTACATCGCCACTGGATCCGTCATACAGGAATCCGGTAGCATGTGTGGTTAGCATGCTGGTCTGACGATCTGGGGGCTCATGTTTGAGACCCGGTTACTGCCACATGGGCAGGGTGAGCTCCCATCTCTCACTCCAGCTCCTGCTGACCCAGCAGTTTGAAAGTGGGCAATGGTGAGCAGAAAAATGGGTACCACTTTGTTGGGCAACTTAATGGGGACATGAAAGGAGCCCCCAACTGGGCATCCCCTGGGCAATGGAGATGTCACCAGCTGATCCTTTCACTATAGAAGTATAGTTTAGTATCCATAGCACACAGGTATAGGACTTCCTCCAATCCCAGTTCACCCACCAATTCACTCATATTTTTGGCGCAACACATTACAAGGGGACATAAAAAGGATATGGAGATGACAGAGGATGAGATGGCTAGATAGTGTCCATGATGCAATGAACATGAATTTGGGCAAATTCTGCAAGACGGTGGAGGTTGGGGGAGGATGTGGGCATGCTGCTATGGTCCATGGCTTTGCGAAGAATCAGGCACAATTTAGCAACTGAACAACATCAACAAAGTTACAAAGAGTTGACATTAGTTCACTGCCTTGAAGGTTTTTTAAGAACAACACAGCCTGAATTGGCACCCGAAGGAAACCAATTCGACCGAATCAGATTACCTTTCTGAGGCGTCCCTCTGTGTTAAAATCTCCTAAAGCAGAGTACGGGTACACCTCAACTTACAGCAACAATTGAGCCCAAAATTTACATTTCTAAGTGAGAAGTTTGTTTTGCCCCATGAATCACCGCAGTTCTCAAATTAGTAAGACGGTCGTTAAGCGAATTTGGTTTCCTCACTGACTTCGCTTGTCAGAAGGTCCCAAAAGGGGATCTCGTGACCCCGGGACACTGCGACCGTCATAAACATGGGTCGGTGGTCAAGCATCCGAATATAAATCACGTGACCATGGGGATGCCGCAGGGGTCATAAGAGTGAAAAATGGCCATTATAAGTTACTTTTTTTCAGTGCGGTTGTAACTTTGAACAGTCACTAAGTGAATTGTAGTAAGTCGAGGACTACCTGTGCTAATTTGTCATGGAGAAAAAGAGATTCCAGCTAATCCTTTTGTATTTGTACTACCCTGTTACAATATTTTCAATATTGGAGTGTGTGTGTGTGTGTTTCTAGGAAAAAGTATCCATTCTCTCCAAGCTCTGTCTCTTTTGTTTATCAGAAGAATGCAGCATTTTGTATGAGAAGCCCTCTGTATGCGAGACCCAAAGCTAATAATCCATTCCGCACAATAAGATTAATAATTAAGCTTCGGGTTGTGACCTGTGACTGCTTTGTACAAGATAAGGTAGACCAATCCAAGCAGCCAAAGGCTGAACTTCCTAAATGAAAATAGTGGTCCCTACAGACACCGACATTTGATTGGGCGCTGCTCGTAGTTTGTCTTTTTAAAAATATATATTTTAATAGTTTTTTTTAACATGATCACCTTAATATTTGGTAAACAGCGTGTTTTCTGGTTTTATATTTACAAACAATCAATAACAATTAGTTTCTATAATTCCATAATCCACATAGTAGCTTTCCTTGATTCTCTCTTCTTCCAATAACATTCTCTTTCATCCATCTTAAATTAGTCCATTTCTTAGTATTTTAATAGATAACAATTGAATATAACCATTTTTCTAGTATTTCTACAAGTAACAACCACATCAATATGAAGCTCCTTTTCTAATTAATCATCTTGATGCTTAATTAGTGCTCGTAGTTGTCTTTTTGTTATCTCGCTATGAGAGCATCTTAAAATTAACAAAATGGGACATTCAGAAACCCATGGAACAACATTCAAGCATCTTGATTATGTCCTACTGTCCTAAAAGTAGTTGCAAAATGTCAGTGAGAGGAACCAAAGAGTCAATTGATGCAGAAGCAAACATTTTTGACGTGGTCATCCTGCACAATATCCCAAGTTGTGTTAAATATCTAGCCAAAACATAAATCCAGATGTTTGTTAAAGAGATGTAAAATGGACCGACCTGCACATTCAGTGAGGAAGAGACATCCCAGCAGACCCAGGGCAGGAACAAAGAAGCCGTTTGCCATTTTCCTTCAACTTCACAACAGTGTCCTGATGCTCGGTGATATGAAGCCACAGGATCAATAGTTCCAAAGTGCAAGTCAATATTTGCTCTTGCTGGTTTATCTTTCTGGATGGGTTTCTGCAGCTGGTCTTCCAGTGGCAGTCCCCCTTTTGAAGGGTTTGGCTAAATGGCCACCCCATTGTGCAAAAAAGGACGCTAGAATTCCCAGGCGCGTGGCCACCCAAAATCCTTCCTCAGATCAGCTACCCACAAATGTTTCCATTTTGATTTTTGACTACAAAAATCACATAAAGAGCCCTGGTGGTGCAGTGGTTAGAAAGTGGCATTGCAAGCTAATTTCTGTTGGCTGCCAGCTGCCAGCAGTTCAGCATTTCCATCCTGACAGGCTCAAGGTTGACTCAGTCTTCCATCCTTGTGAGGTCGGCAAAATGAGGACCCAGATTGTTGGGGGCAAGTATGCTGACTCTGTAAACTGCTTAGAGAGGGCTGTAAAGGACTGTGAAGCAGTATATAAGTCTAAGTGCTCTTGCTATTAAAAATACTTCAAAAAACTAGCTGCTGTGTTTGCTTAATACATTAATCCTAGTTGTTAGTTTCTTTATTATTAAATTGTTTTTATCCTGCCTTTATTATTTGAATAAACAACTCAAGGTGGCAGAAATACATAATATGTTTCTCCCTCCTTATTTTCCCCACAAGAACAACCCTTGTGTGGTAGGTTGGCCTGGGAGAGTGTGATAGGCCCAAAGGTGCTTAAGGTGGGATTGGAACTCTCAGGCTCCTGGTGATTGGCCCAGCCGGCTTTCATACCTTAGGTAGGACTAGAACTCACCATCTCGTGATTTGCAGCTTGGGACTTTAAACGTTAGATCTAAGTGGCTGGCTTTAACCTTGATGAGGTTTTCTGTCAGGGCATGTTTGGTTGAACCCAGGCCATTCGTGGTTCAAAGCTGCATCTTTCTAAATAAATAAATCCAAAGGATCTAGGCTGCCAATGTTCTTGCAAACATATATTACATCTGTATTGTAATATGATGATTTCACTAGCATTGATTATGTTCCTAGTTGGGTAATGAAACATTTCCCAGAAAACAGACAAGCTCAGAGAGCACCAAGGACCCCACCATCCTCCTCCTCCTCCTCCCTTCTTCTCTAGTTAATGTTCCCTAGTTGGGTAATGAAACATCTGGAACAAAATCACCAAGCTCAGAGAGCACCAAGAGCTCCACAATTTTACCTTATTAAAAAAGCTATTTAAGAACACATCCTTCAGTGATCTTTTTCATGTTGCTCTTTATTTCCACTTTCATTATACTTCATAATCATACAAATTTCAGCATTTCAACCCATTTCTCAGGCTCATTGGCCAACCTCTTTTTCTAATCCTGTGTTTTACCTTCACATCAGCCAGGTAAGGAGGTGGTGCTTAGAAAACCGATGCTGTTGTAAGGTATGAGTAGACTCATAATGATGGGATTAAAAATGGGCTTTTTAATTCTCCAAGCCAAGGGCTTTACCCATTGGGCTCTGCCACCTCTACTTTTTATTATGTTTCCAGATAATTTCTGTGCAAATTGGAACTGATTTCAGTGAAAATAATGACCCCCCCATCCCCAGAATGAAGCAAGATCCATTTTTGTGTGAGTGTATGTACTAGAATTAAATGAAAGTGACAAAGAAATTAGGAATCATATATCTCTCCTCCCTCACGTGGTCAGGAGATAATGGGGAACTGATAGACCACATTGTGCCTCTTCATCAGCGCTCCCCTCTTATCACATTTTGTATCCACTCTATGTAATTTGCTACCGAAGTGAAGATATTGTACGGTTCATCCCTGGTACACTCCGCTCCACAAGTTGCTATGCCCGTTAGAAACCACGTGTCGTTCCTCTCTGTAGCAAACGGAGCTCCACTGTTGCCATGATAGACCTTTTTAACAAAGGTAGGATGGCCTGCACAGAAGGTATTGGGCAAAGGTTGGCTCTCGTTCGTCTGGAGACATCTGACCTGGTCAGCGTATTGGATGTCTGCACGTTGAAGGGTATTTGAGGTCTTCTGTAAATAATCGAGCTTCCACCAGCCGCTCAGTGTGCTTCTTCCATGCTTCAGGAGGTACTCCGTGAGCACCTTGTTTCCAATGCAAATTGGGGTGACGTATTTGTTCAGGATCAATGGTATGTTTAGCTCCAGAAGAGCTAGGTCATTTTCATACGTGGTAGCATTGTCGTAGCTAGGATGCTGGACCGCCCTCACGATTTGACGGAGCTGTTCAGAGTGCTCAAAAACGCTGGTGTCGTATTCTCCTGATTCAAGACAACAACCACAAACCCATCAGATGTGTTTCCAGGCTGACCAAGCTGTGTCACAGCTAAGAGATGTATCTTGTACCTACAGCTGGTATCTGCAACTCAATGAGGTGGTTGAAGTGAAGGAACATGGTTTGAAACACTTTTTTTTTAAGGAAAAGGCATTAGGACCAGGGTTCAGATGACATGGTTGACCCACATAAGCTTCAGCCCTAGGATAAATTATTCAGCCTGGTCCCCCAACAGCACATGATCATGGGTAACCTGGTCAAATGGGAAGTGGGCATTTTGATTGCTTCCCGTCATCTCCAAGGAGAATAACACTCTCTCCCTTTCATCTTTAAAAATTCATGGAAGCCCAGTCACATTCAGATCAAACCCATCCTAGGCAGAAGAGGGAGAGAGAAGCTTATCACCAACCCCACTACTGCTATGGGGAGGTTCAAGAGTGAAACGTAACAGAAACAGAAAGATGGCATTCTAAGGTCAGTCCAGATGTTCCACAGCTGTTCCAGGACTTCTTCTCTAGGTTAGCAGCACGAAAGCTGTTAACATTATGTTAAGCTTTTCTTTTAAGCTTATACAACATGGCTGCTATTAATTATTTCGGCTACAATAAACCTCCTCTAATCCTAGTTGGATCTGGGTACAGTCACAATGTGTAATGGTCTACGAGAATGATCTAGAGAGACAGAGATGCAACCTAGGTTAGATAAGAGGGGGCATAGCCTATAGTTGCAAGAAGGTCAGGAGGGACCTTTCCTAAGTTATCAGGCTGTAAAGGTGACAGTGCAAGAACTGTACTTTCAGAACTGCAAGATTCTGTTAATGTAGCTTCACAACAAAGTAGAATTAACTTGTGGACTTCAACTCCCAGAATTCCCCAGCTAGCCTGGCTGGCTGAGGAATTCTAGGAGTTGAAGTCCATCATTCTTAAAGTTACCAAGGTTGGACACCCATGCTCTAGACAATTTCCTCCTTACCTGCCACGACTGTGTGAGGCTTATAGTCAAGGCAATGCGCTGCTGTGATGACCCACTTATCACTAATCAGCACCCCTTCGCAAAATCCTTTTTTCTCGAAGCTGAACATATAAACCTGGGAGCAGATAAGTTGTGTCAGATTGTGACAAATGTGCAAAGCCAGGACAGAGGATCTTCCAAAGGCTGAACATTTTCCACCCATTAATACTTGCACTTTTCCTGGATTAAATCTCAACCCGTTTACCCTCATCCTTTCCAAGCGCAATCCAGTTCTCTGGTGACTTCCCCATGTTGGCTGAGGAATTCTGGGAGTTGAAGTTCCACCTGTTTATAGAACCTGCCCATTACATTTGTAAGTCATCATGGTTATGGAGCAGGTCATCAAGAGACCGGACCCATTTTTATGACCTTTTTGCAGTGGTCATGAAGCAGACAATATTGTTCAGAAAGCAAATTATTGTTCGCTATCGCAAGTAATGCCAGCTTTCAGCAAACATATCATAAAGTGCAGTCATGTAACTGCAGGACACTGTATTTAACTGTAAACCAGGTTGCCAAGTGCGCATGTGGTCATGTGACCTCAGAGAGGAGGGCTGGCCTTCAGAACTGGTTCATAATTACCTTTGGGGACTATCGATCATACCTTCAAACAATCACTAAGTGACCAGTTGTAAGTCAAGAATTACCTATAATTCCTCCTCTGAGAGTAATGATGTCTTTTTTAGTCTCTTAAAGGAAAATAAGAGGTGGGGCTGAGTTTGGTCTACATAATAATGAAATGATACCAATATTCCAGTATTTGAGGGGCTGCCACAAAGAAGAGGGGGTCAAACTATTCTCCGAAGCACCAGAGGGCAGGATGAGAAATACTGGTTGGAAACTGATCAAAGAGAGAAGCAACCTGGAATTAAGGAGAAACTTCCTAACAGTGAAGATAATTAACCAGTGGAAGCCTCCAGAAATCATGGGCTCTCCATCCCCCATCTTTGACTGCAACCACATTTGCAAGGATGCACTTAACCACGTCAGTTCTGAACTACCCAATTTCCTGGATTTGCATGGAACGTTGAACTCTTCCGTGAAAGAAGACAACATGGAGGAAGATGGAAAAAGGTATGTTGTGTACAAGATAAGATAAGAAACAAGGGATGGAAACCAATCAAGGAGGGAAGCAACCTGGAATTAAGGAGAAACTTCCTAACAGTGAAGATAATTAACCAGTGGAAGCCTCCAGAAATCATGGGCTCTCCATCACTGGAGGTTTTTTAGAAGAGACTGGACAGCCACTTGTCTGAGATGGTATAGGTTCTCCTGCTTGAGCAGGGGGCTGGACTAGAAGACCTCCAAGGTCCCTTCCAGCTCTATTCTATTCAATTTCAAACCAAGGAACTGATCATTTTGACAGATTCTTCACAAGAAGATGTGATGCAACCCCAAGGAATGCAGAGCATGTGATAGAACCACTAATTTAATTTGCCTACCTGCCATGGGACTTGTCCTTTCCAGCTGTTAAACCGACCCAAGCCTTGAGTAGGATTTCTCCGAGGGTTTATCTTCGCTTGGTGGCTTTTGGTATCGTTGACGTGGCTCTGGTCCGGTGACAATCTGGGTGTTATGTCTCCTGGAAATGTAATTATTCCACAAGAAAAGGGTCCTGGGAAGAGAAGGTGAGAAACAAATTATCCAACCACAATCTGGGTCTTGTGCATGCTTAAAACAGAGTTGGGGTTGATAACCACCTGATTCTTATGGGAACAGCGCTACACAACATCCTTTCTCTGGGAGAAGGAGGTGATGGACAAGAAGTGACATAATAGCAGTGGGGTGACATGAAAGCAGTGTTCCAATATCTCAGGGGTTGCCACAAAGAAGAGGGGGTCAAGCTATTCTCCAAGGACCCTGAAGGCAGGACAAGAAGCAACGGATGGAAACTAATTAAGGAAAGAAGCAACCTAGAACTCAGGAGAAATTTCCTGACAGTACAAACAAGTTAATCAGTGGAATGTCTTGTCTCCAGAAGTTGTGAATGTTCCAACACTAGAAGTCTTTAAGAAGATATTAGACAGCCATTTATCTGAACTAATATAGAGGGTCACCTGCTTGAACAGGGGTTCGGATAGAAGACCTCCAAGGTCCCTTCCAACTCTGTTATTCTATATTATTCTAAGAAGGATAATGTTTGGAGATGCTTGGTCACTGCTGTGACCCATCTGACTTGGTGAGTGAAACCATCTCAGCAATGCATCTCATTGCCAAGTTATCCTACAACCACCACAGTCTCGATGCATCAGAGACAAAAGAGATTCTCAAATGAAAGATGATTGAGATGGGCAGCTATAGAAATGGAATGGATAAAGAAATAACCCCCAGCTTTACCTGATGGTTCGCAGGTCTTCTGATCGTCTAACAGATTGTATCCATCAACACATGAGCAAGCGGGCTTTCCTCTTCGCTCATTTCTACAAATCTGTTCACAACCTCCATTGTTTATTGAGCAAACATCTTTAATGATGAAAGGGAAAGAATAAGAATAAGCTTACTGGGATGAGAGGAAGTTGCTCTATTGGATACTTGGATTTGAGTCTACTTTGCAAAAGTACTTTCCATCTAATGAAAACATTCCCTGCAAGATGGAAGGATGGAGGTCCCACATCTCTACTCCAAGAAGGTCTTTGTGCTCTGGTCCTGACTCCTGTTCTATTGTAAAGCAGGGGGTTCACCCTTGGAAACTTTAATATTTCTGGACTTCAACCTCAGAATTCCCCACCCAGGTCTTAAAGTTGCCAAGGTTGGACATCTGTGGCAGAACTTCATAGTTCCTTTGCCACTTACCTTCCAGACACCTGATGATAACTCCTGATTCTGTGACCTAAACACAGACTGGATTTTTACCTAGGTTCATTATTTTCAGTGGAATCTAGAATTCCCACATTCTTTACCTAAAAAGGTCATGAGGGGTGTGGCCAGCTAAAAAAATTAAGTGTTCCACAAGGAGGTGGTAGATAAGTCCAGAGTCTTCTATGAATTGAGACCTAGATTGCCAGATGTGTGTGGATGGTTTTTTGAAGGAACACTTACCAATATATGTCTTCCAAAAGGCCACCTGCAAAAATGCACAATATTTTACAACACTGCATTCAAATAGAAGTAGATTTAATTCTAAATTCAGACCCAAAGTTCATATGTAGTAATAATCTCATCATTTTTCAGGTATACCCTGTCCCTCACCATGTCCATAAACTAGACAACAGATCTACAAGCCTCATGCTTTGAGAAGGCCCTCTTGGTCATCTCCTTTGATTTCAAATCTAAATAAAGCTTCTAGACTTTATTGGTCCATATAGGTATAGGTACTTGGAAGAATAAAGTGATACCTACTGAAATTGAAGGAAGTCATATTGGACCTGATCTTGAAAGTCCTATGGGATCTATTCTGCAAGCTATGCATTGATAAATTACGTAGATTCCTGAGAAAGGAAATGATTTGGCACCCATCCATCCCAACTCAAATCAGGACCAGGAAATTCTTCTGGAAAAACCTATTTATGGCACCCTGATCAGGATAGGGATCAGAAAGGGCAAGATGGTGGCTGTGTAACAATCTGAAGTGAGTGATCTGGAATTACAAGATTGTTTGATTAGTAGGCATTTTGTTAGTTGAGGAGGAGGAGGAGGAGGAGGAGGAGGGAGGAAGGAGGAGGAGGAGGAAGAAAGAAGAAAGTAGAAAATAAGTTCTCTTGATGCCTATAATCACCGTTTGAGCTTCATCTTCAAACACTTCTCGGGCCTCTTCAAAACTGCATATTTCCTCAATGCATTCTCGTTCAAGATTCCCTTGACGAAGCTCTTCAAGATGTCCAGTATTATATCTTCTATATCGGTGCAAGACAGAGCTTGCCTTTTGCTGATTAATAAAAACTACAGCATGAAAAATAATGAGAGGTGATAGACACAAATGTTCTCTAGGTGAACACCAAAAAAATATCAAAAGACGTTTGAGGTATTCCAGTTCTGCTTCATAACTGTCATCCTGTTTTTTATATATTATTTCATCCAAAAGAACCACGCAGCCTATTTCATACTAGCTTAGAACAGAATTCAAAAAAAGAAAATACTTAATTCTATAAGAGCCTTGGTGGAGCAGTGGGCTAATGCCTCCTTAAGTAACACCAGCTGCCTGCAATTAGTGCAGGTTCGCATCCCACCAGGCTCAAGGTTGACTCAGCCTTCCATCCTTCCGAGGTAGGTAAAATGAGGACCCAGATTGTTGGGGGCAATTAAGCTGACTTTGTAATAATGCCGCTTGGGGTTTGTGTGAAAGCCCTAATAAGCAGGCATATACATAGAATGAAGGCTACTGCTAAGCTTGTAAGCCGCCCTGAGTCTTCGGAGAAGGGCGGGATATAAATGGAATTAAAATTAAAAAAAATTGGCAATATGACTACCTAATATTTTTATTTCGTTTAGCCTAACATTCACAGGAGGACTGTAGATTGTCTTTATTGAGACAAGGAACATCTTCAAACTGTATGATTTTGTTGCAAATTTCACTGGTTAATATCAAAAGACTAAATTATGAAATGCAGCTGATAAAATCAAAGGCAGCTCTGCAATGTTTCATCACCTTCCCCAGGAAGATAATAATGAAACTTCCAATTTGACTAGTGATTTTTATCGCTAGTTATCAATAGAAGAGATTTCCACGATGGCTCAGTAAACCTTATCGACAGCAATAGTAACAGAGAATACCCTAAAATGAACAGAAGAAATTCACAGAAATTTATGAAGGCTGTAATTTAGCCTTTTTGAATTAACATTTTCAGCAAATAGAATACCAATGCACTGGGGATTCATTGCAGTGTAAATTCCTTATAAACAATCCCAATTCTATTTGAAATATACATTTGGGACTACTAATTCCATTATTATAAATGTTTTTTCTAACTTTTCAAATTGGTATTTGTTCATATAGCAGCATGTTTTAATAATCTGTTTCTTTTTCCATTTTTATTTCCCAAATCTACACTTTATGGGTTGGACAGATGCAAAGGCCACATAAATCAAACAAGTGGAAAAGGTTTAGGGTTGCAAATTTAATTTATATAGTGACATGGGAGCAAGTTCCATTAAGCAACTATGCGTAAAGCTGCAATTGCAACGAATGGGTCTTGTTTTGTCCATCCAATATCTCTGCTGTCTTTAGAAGCTTTAAGTTAAACTCATTTCCAGTGGCTTACTCCTTAACTGATGACCGAACCAGTCTTTCATCTCCAGCCGAAAGAAACTTAGCTGAAAAGGGAACCGACCTGCACACTCGGAGAGAAGAAGGCAACCCAGCAGTCCGAGGATCAAGGCAAAGCAGCGGTGAGCCATTTTCTTTCAACTTCAGACCAGCTTTGCTAATGTCACAGGAATGGACACCTCTGGATCACTCGTTCCAAAGTGCAAGTACATATTTGTTTTGAGCTTAACACAGAGGTCATCCTTTCCATCAAGGTCCTTCCGTGGGCCTTTCCAGGTGCTTAACAGCAGCCTAAACAAGGTGCATTAGTTTCTTTAGGACATCACCCCTGCTAAAAGGGGTTTTTAAAAGGGTTTTTCCCACCCAGTCATGCCCATGAAGACTATACTGGTCAATAACTGGTTCTTCCATTTCATAAGCATGCTGATGGACATCCCAAAGGTGCTTTTTTTAAAAAAAAAAGGCAACTGGACTTTCTGGGTATGTTTCTTTGAAAATGTTTCACTTCTTATCCCAGAAGCAAAGAAGCCAAACATTTTCAAAGAAAACAAACAAGAAAATCCAGTTTTGAAAAAAGCACCTTTGGGACAACCGTATCCTGGAGGATTGAGAATCTCCACAGCCAGGTGGATGGACCCACCTCTTGTCTATTCTACCATTTGACCGCGGTGTAGGAAGAGGGTGGGAACTGAAGACCAAAACTTCTGAAAGACAGTGAGTTCCCTTATATCTAGCTCATGTTTCTCAGTGATTTGCAATAATTCAATTAAAGTAATCTTGGCCTAGGATTCTCCAAACAAAAATAACTAAATGCAAAACCAGCTTTGAGAGGTCTCCATTCAGAAGCACTTTCCCTTGTTGAACGATACCAAGGCAGCTAAAAGATGAGTAAATACTGTGAGTAATTAATCAAGCTGGCAGATCCTGCTGGTGTGCTAATAATGTTCTCAACTGTTAAAAAAAGCACTTAAATGTATTTTAAGGCTGGGCAGCATTAACCGAAGCATTGTATCCAGATCACGACAAATTCCGTTGTAGTCTGTGATTGTTGGAGTGCACCTGGAGGCTGGGATCCAGGTCCTCTAAAAAGGGTACAGCGAAGTCAAAGGTTATTAGGAAGTCTGGAATCTAAGGCCTATGAGGAGCAGCTGAGGTCATTGGGATATTTAGTGCATAAAAAAGAAGAGTGTTGCAAAGAAATTTTTATTTTATTCATTTCATCTCTCAGTGCCTTGTTTTGAGAATTCGGATGGATGGATGGATGGATGGATGGATGGATGGATGGAATTCTAATGATAATATAGCACTAGAACATAGAATATCAGAGGTGGAAGGGACCTTGGAGGTCTTCTAGTCCAACCCCCTGCTCAAGCAGGAACCCCTATATCATTTCAGACAAGTGGCTGGTCTCTTCTTAAAAACTTCCCGTGTTGGAGCGCCCACAGCTTCTGAAGGCAAGTCGTTCTACTGATTGATTGTTTTCACTGACAGGAAATTTTTATTTGGTTCTTGAAAGACCAAACGAAAGTTTCTTTGTTGATTCATTTTTAGTTATATAAGCATATCCAAGCATGTTCGTTCTGGTAAGCAAGATTGTTGATTTGTTTCTGGTTTCTTTCAAGATAATTTGATTTCTGGCCTCAATAATTGATAACTACAATGAAGCAAGCAAAAAAAAAAGATTTGATGTAGGATAATGGTGCCAGTGAAAGGGATCTGGAATGAAAGGGTAATGCAATGTAAGCAGGAAAAGTAGATATAGTCTCAGCTAATAAAAGAGGAAGATGTCAACTGAAATCCAAGGATGGACAACAGATGGCCCATCCATCCATCCACTACCAAACATGATTATCTTGACTGCTTCTTCTGGTTCCTGTCCTTGATTCCTTTCTCATTTCATATTGCAAACTCTTTAGATCAGATTCAGAAACTCTGAGCAGTTTTTTTGGTCAAAAGTGGGTCAAGTTTCATTCTCCTTGTTGGTGCTAGGGAACTCATAGCAATTTGTTCTAACCAAGAGCTGACGAAGCAGTTTGGAGTCAGAAAAAAATTCCTCCTAAACATCTCCTTCTGTGCCGGTTGATCTGGACCAACATTTCAAAATGTGCTGTGCTTCTCAAATTCTCCTCCAAAGTTGGGGCTTCTTTCTCTGCCATCCATAACTCTGGGATCCATAATCCACCTCCAATGTACACCCAACCATATTTCAAAACTGGATTCGTATAGCAGTAAAGTTACAGTCCCTGGGCTGATTAATATCTTTCCCCTGTGAATTCTTCCCTCTTTCCACTTAATCCTTTTGCAGATTTGGGTGCCTGCTAAGTCAATTTAATGCAGCACGGCCTATGAGTTAGAGATTGAATATTTCTGGCTTTTTCGCTCCTCTTATATTGCAAATGAGTTGCACCGGCTCAGTTTTGAATAACGAAGATCATCCAAGCAGTGAAGCACCTCGGATACAAAAGGTTAAGGCATCTCACAAATACAAGGACAAGCAAGAAGGCAAATGAGGAATTCTTACTGAGGTGCAGAAAGGCAGAAAGGTGCGTCTTCTTTCCTCCTCTCCTCCCCCCCTCATAAAAGTGGCACCTGAGTCTAATTAGCCATGCAGGAAAATGTGTGGTTGTGGGTTTGCTTCAAGAAACATGTGCACGCACGGTCATAAAAAATCTCACACCGTTTTGTCTGAGTCTCAAGAGTCTCCACAGGAAGGTAATATAACACCTGTTTTTACACCTGTAACCAGGAACGGATTAAAATCGCACTGCGACAAACACTGCAAAATCTCATCAAAAGAGCAAAATAATAAAAGCAGGTTCTAATACAGGCTCAAAAAGGGACGCGGTGGCTCAGTGGGTTAGGACGCTGAGCTTGTCGATCAGAAGGTTGGCAGTTTGGCGGGTCGAATCCCACGTTCTGCGTAGCAGAGTGAGCGCCTGTTACTCGTCCCAGCTTCTGCCAACCTAGCAGTTCGAAAGCATGTAAAAATGCAAGTAGAAAAATAGGGACCACTCCGGTGGGAAGGTGACAGCGTTCCGTGCGCCTTTGGAATCTAGTCATGCCGGCCACATGACCATGGAGACGCCCTCGGACAAGCACTGGCTCCTTGGCTTTGAAACGGAGATGAGCACCGGCCCCTAGAGTCGGAAACGACTAGCACGCATGTGCGGGGGAACCTTTACCTTTACCTAATACGGGCTCATTGTCCCTTCAGAGGAGTGTCTTTTTTCCTGCCTTCTCAAAGTTCCTACCTGTTATGAAGCCTGGCTAACTTCATTGTCCCATAATGCTGCTTTTCAATTTATTTTTTTATTCCATTTATATCCCGCCCTTCTCCGAAGACTCAGGGCGGCTTACAAGCTTATTTACCTCTCTATGGGTTTTTTTCCCTTTCTCTCTCTATTCGAAAGTGCTCGGCTGTCCCTCCTTCAGGAAAGAGAAGCAAAATTTTCATATTCTTCACATCACCAGCTCTGTTGTCTTCCTTGGATGGATAGCAGAACTAGAAAAGGGAAGTTATGGAGCAAAAAGTCATTCTTAATCCCCTTTTTATATCCCAATAAATCTTAGCCTTCTTACCTGGAGACAAGATGTTGGAAAGAAAGTGGAGAAGAGCTGAGAGCTAAGCCTTCGACCACACAGAAGGCTTGGTGATTCTATACAACATAATGAATTGAAAACAGGATCACTGATGAGGTTACCTAGTTTGGGTAATGAAACGTCTGCAAGAAAACAAGCAAACTCAGAGACCACCAAGGACCCACAGTCGTCTTCCTCCTCCTCCTCCTCCTCCTCCTCCTCCTGCTTGTCCTCCCCCTCCATTTCCCCCTCCTGCTCTACAGTATTTGCCCCTCCTTCTCTTTGTCCTCCTACTGCTACTATTTGTCTTCCTCCATGTCCTCCTCCTCTTCCTCCTCCTCCTCCTCCTCCTCCTCCTCCTCCTCCAAACAGGGGTCTGGCAACCTCAGACAACAGTCTTTCAAGAATCTTTTTTCTTTCAGAATGATGTTTTCCCGAAGGTCAGTCCCGAAATTGGCTGGGCAATCTCAGCACTGAAATCCCCACCAATGTTTTCCCCCATTGCAGAGTGGAGGTGAGTGGAGGATAGTGATTTAAAAAAACACGCAATAAACAAAGCCTTCCTAGAGTTTTCTGCATCACTCAGGCATGCAGAAAGCGATGTTTGTAGATATTGGTGGCCAATGTTACCATACATAGAGAGATTTAAATAACAGCAGTGGGCTATTTATAGCATCGTTGCAGGCACCTTTCCAACATATCACTCCCACCCCGGCATCCTTGTCTGTTGTTAAATAGCTTATCAAAATTAAATAAATAACAGCCACAGCGACTGCTGGAAAATGAGGTTTCTCCTCTTGGTTTCCATGACATCCAGTCCATTCCTTTCACATTCCAGGTGGAATTACAGACCAGCCTGTTGGGCAGAGAGAGGTTTCTTGGCCA
The DNA here is from genome assembly GCF_964194415.1 of Vipera berus. Lineage (NCBI taxonomy): Eukaryota > Metazoa > Chordata > Lepidosauria > Squamata > Viperidae > Vipera > Vipera berus. The sequence continues at coordinate 2,114,404 of NC_138214.1, read as the reverse complement.
TTCCTAGGGCTGAAATGGCTTTTATTGCAACCTCAGGACGAGTGCCTTTTGTTTAAGACACCCTCCCAGGTTTCTCCTCCCCCAAATAATGTTTATAGATCTTTTTTGTTTTTGTTTTAAGAAGCTCTTGTCTATTTTTAGAAGTAGTGGCTCAGTTGAAGCCAACACTGTTGCCAAAGTGAATTGGATCCACCACTGGGGAAATCTGAGATTACTTTGGGATGATCACAGTGTGAAGCCAGTTAATTAAGTCAGTACCTCTAATCAAATCTGGAAAACACTGCATTTACCTAAAAGAAAGATCACTTCTACCTACTCCCACCTCCATCAAATAATTTAATAATAATAATTGTCCCCAGTTTGTTGAAGGTAGAGTAGATGTGGCTCGCTCGAGAAAGAAAGAGACCAAATCAATAGCTCATCAGCGTGCAACACCCAGATGAGCAGAGATTAACACCAAGATTAACATTGGACCAATAATCAAGCAGTAAACAATACCCCAATTAAGGACTACCAACTCTGACAAACCACCAAGCAGGAAACCACAACCTCATAAAGGAACCACCAAGAGCATTCTCACCAACACTCAGGGCAAGCCACTGGTGTATAAATAGGGAACAAACCCCACTCGCTTCTAACACTGATGATGTCGCCATGAAATATCTGCAAGAAAACCACTAAGGTCAGAGAGCACCAAGGACTCCACACTCCTCCTCCCCCTCTCCACAAAGCCTCCTCCTTTCTAGCACCAGTGACGTTACCTAGTTGGGTAATGAAATGTCTGCAAGAAAACCACTAAGGTCAGAGAGCACCAAGGACCCCACACTCCTCCTCCCCCTCTCCACAAACCCTCCTCCTTTCTAGCACCAGTGACGTTACCTAGTCGGGTAATGAAATGTCTGCAAGAAAACCACTAAGGTCAGAGAGCACCAAGAACCCCATACTCCTCTTCTTCCTCCTCCTCCTTCTCTCCACAAAAACCATTCCCTTCTAGCACTGGTGATGTCACCTAGTTGGGCCATGAAATGTCTGCAAGTAGACCACCAAGCTCAGAGAGCACCAGGGACGCCACTTTCAGATCATCTGAGGACATAAAGAAGGCCACAGGGGCGGAGAGTCAGAAAGGAAATGTTTACAACATCACAAGAGTTCTTACAGCTGACAAATAAGTGTTTGTTTAAGCTCAGCACATGGAGGCTGAGACAGCTAAGGGACCATGTTGTGACAAATCAATGATACAAATTCCTTGGATTTTCAGAGCGAAGAATAAACACCAGCTGCGCAGGGCGAAGGAAGATGGTTGTTCCAATCAACACCCCAGGGAGCTCTTTAGCACACCTCAAGCAATTATGGGTCAGCAAACTTAGATTAAATTGGACTTCCCTGCTGTGGATTTAAAAAAGATTTCCTTCCCATTCTTAAGAGATTAATCGGAGCTTTTTGGAAACAGTCTTCCAGAGCTGTGCTTTGAATTGTCCAAGGTAGATATGACCCACACACCATCCTTCTAACATTTTGCAGAGGGTCATGGAGATGTGCTTGCAACAGTCCCCAACTTTTAACAAATTAACGTCCCAAGTCTTCCTTGTCAGACTTCAATGTTCCTATGATGTACTTGCAGAGCATCAAGTACTTGGCAAGGCCACGTTTGGAATCCTGTGTCCAGTTTTGGTCACCATGATACAAAAAAGATATTGAGACTATAGAAAGGGTACAAAGAAGAGGACCAAAGATGATTAGGGGACTGGAGGCTAAAACATACGAAGAATGGTTGCTGGAATTGGGTATGTCGAGTTTAATGAAAAGAAGGACTAGCAGCATTCCAATATCTCAGGAGTTGCCACAAAGAAGAGGAAGTCGAGCTATTCTCCAAAGCACCAGAAGACAGGACAAGAAGCAATGGATGGAAACTAATCAAAGACAGAAGCAGCCTAGAAATAAGGAGAAATTTTCTAACAGTGAGAACAAATAACCAATGGAACGGCTTGCCTTCAGAAGTTGTGGGTGCTCCATCACTGGAGGTTTTTAAAAAGAGATTGGACTTTGTCTGAAATGGTATAGGGTTTTCTGCCTGAGCAAGGAGTTGGACTACCGTAGAAGTCCTCCTAGGTCCCTTCCAACTGTTATTCTTTGTAAAGCATTGATTAAAGTTGGGTGAATTGATTTCCATGTCTCTTTTTCCTGCAGGCCTATCCATTTTAGCTTCTGGCTCTTTCTTCTTTTTCCCTTCATTCCTACATTTGCTTTCCATGTTCCAATGTATATGTTTCCACAGTGGTGATAAAGGATACCCTACCGTTCCACAGGCAAACTTCATTCACTCCCAAAATCTATGGGATGCATGCTGAGTTTTCAGAGAAAACTGCGGTTTTCAGTCCGTTAAATGTTGCTGGCTATAGGTGATGCTCATCTCCAGCACTGTCCAAAGACACTTCCATGGTCATGTTGCCAACATGATGTCACAGAGCATTGTTACCTTCTCACCAAAGTGGTACCTATTTGTCTAGTCGCATTTGCATGCTTTCAAACTGCTAGGTGGGCAGGAGCTGAGGCAAGGATGGGAGCTTGCCCCTGTCTGTGGTGCTTGGGTCTCGAACATGGGCTGCCGGCTTTCCAGGCAATCAGCCGCCCTTTCTGCCCTTTTGGAGAATAGAATTGCTTTAAAAAGACCAAACAGAATCCTATTTCTATGTCTCATGTATACCGGAGGACTTTTGCTTGACTTGTCAGTTCCTAAAAAATTCAAGGGAATTTAAATTACTCTGACTTGCCTGCACCAGCCAGCAGGATCTGGCTTCTCAATCTGTTAAATATTTTGTTAGAACAGTGCCAGGGAATGTTGTAATGAAAAAGAGGTAGTAATGAGACAAATGGAGTAGATGTGTAACAATTTATTAACTGCAGAAAGAGAAACTTCTTTTACGGGGAGCCAAGTGAGAAATTTTGAAATGGTTGTAGGAGACCGAGAACTAAGGAAAAATTTCCTGACAGTGAGAACAATTAATCAATGGAACAGCTTGCCACCAGAAGTTGTGGGTGCTCCATCATGGGAGGTTTTTAAGAAGAGCTTGGACAACCATTTGTCTGAAATGGTTATAGGGTCTCCTGCTTTGGCAGGGGGTTGGGCTAGAAGACCTCCAAGGTCCCTTCCAACTCATTTATTCTCTTATTCTGTTATGATCACAGAGCATAGAATGGTGGAATTGGAAGGGCCCACAAAGATCGTGCAGTCTCGTCTTTCCCAACCTTGGCAATGGGACTTCAGCTCCTAGAATAGCCCATCCATTTTTTCTTCATTCCTCCTCTTCTGCAACTACCTAGCACAAATTCACAAACTTCCACGCCAATAAGAAAAGTACTTGATTTAAAGAAAAAAATAGGTGGGAAATATACCAACCAAATGAAGCAAATGTGTTAATTTCAGTCGTTGTCCATTTTCCCTCCAGGATTTATCACTGAACTCTCTTTTTTAGTAACTTCACACTAAAGGGGTGTTCGTTCTTTTAATCATGTGGTGCATTTTGTCCATATTCTCCTAAAGCCTGCATTTTGGCAATAAGGATTGTTGTTGAAATTTGCATTTGGGAAGTCAGAGAAATGTAATTTCAAATGACTGCAGATGGATTCTGCTTCTCGGCCCACAGACTAGTCTCTGCTCCTTGTGAGTGCTTGCAATGTCTTTAGTTTTTAAACTGGGGGAGGAGAAACCCAGTTTAAAAATCACCCCGCCTTTTCCCTCCAGGATTTGCACTCTTCAGAAGGATCTGGCTGGTTCCAAGAATGAGCCTGGATCATCACAAGCTTTCCTATCCTTTTGAAATCCCTTCCCTGCCAATATGTTTGGCATACACCTGTTGGCAAGTTCGCCTGACTGCGTCACACATGGGGTTGGATTACAGTCAGGAATTGACCAAGGCTTCGTTGCCTCTTAACCTTTGGCAGATGTAGCTATGGTTATTTCTCTGAGTCAGAGAAAAGGCTTGGACTGGGGGAGGGGGTGCATTTTAAGAGGGGCATTTCCTATGGAGGGGATCTTCCTCCACTACCAAGTACAGGGATAGTTTACTGCTGTCTGAAGACCCAAAAGCAGCAGCTATTCAGGCAGGAGAAGGTGGTATGGTGTATTGGTGGAGGTGTTAAACCATCTCTGTGTGTTTAATGGGGGCTGGCATTTTTGGATGAATCCTGGTGTAAATTATTGAGAGCCTATTCTGAGGTCCAGTTATGGTAACTGACCAGACTGGAAACCAGGAGATGGTGAGTTCTAGTCCCACCTTAGGCATGGAAAGCTGGCTGGGTGACTTTTCTCTCAACCCAATTCACAGGGCTGAAAATAGGAGGAGAAGGAAGGTGTGTCTGACACTTCGAAAGTTATCTTTAATGATGGGATACAATTAAATAAAGAAATAAAATTATAAGATCTCAATTCAAGGACACTCAATTGGTTGGAACACTGCCAGGTGGCCTTTTCTATGATAGTCCCCCAGTTCTAAAATTTCCTCTCCACCCAGTTGAGAGCCCATCGTCTTATAATGTAAGCATTCCCTGAGCTCATTTTAATCCCTCTTGGATTTAATCGTGTTTTTAAAAGAAACGACCAGAGAAATTGAGTGGCAATGCGGAAGAAGATCATTGTATTTCAAGGATTTAAGTGACATATTTTGATATTTCCTTCCTTTCAGGGAAATTTCTAGAAGTTTAGAGCTCCTTCTGAGATAACCTGCTTGTTGTTGTTTTTTACTCTTGCTAGCTGAATAAGAGAGAAGGGGAGGAAAATCTTTGCAGAGCTACAAAGCATTTCTTATCTGAGAAAACCTCAGATGTTCCAGTCATTTGCTACCCGGTCAAGATCAGGTCTTGGAGTCTTGTGACCACAGAAGAAGGACCATGAAGTCATGGTGCCAGGCTTAATAAAAACCCTAATACTGTACTGACCTTTAAGCTGGGAGCTTCTGCCTAGAACCTAGCACTTGGCGCTATGGAAATTGTCTACAAGTGAATATACATGCCCTGGGATGTTGTTTCAGAATCCAATCTTTGGTTTTTGAAGCCTGTTACATCACCTGTTGGAAACGGGAGGGCTGTTCTAGCTGAGATAAAATTGGAATTTCAGAGAGTTTCTGCTGCTGCCTCGAATGCCTTGGGAAATGATGGGAGACGGGTCTGTGAAAAATAATGTCATAAGTGAGAACGACCATGACTAGCATGTAGAAGAAGAAAAAAAAAGCCTGAGGTTTGTCTCCCTTTCTCTGTTTGTGTCTCCCCAGTGTATTCCGAGCGCTTGAAGAGGTTGCCTTGAAGCTGTAAAACGAGACGATCGCAGCTGCTCTTCCAGGCACCTTCTGGCAGAGCAATTCTGGAAGCCAAAACAGCCTGGAGAATTCTGTTTTGCTAAAAATAGCAGGAAGAAGCACCCTGTGACTTGTCACTTCTTTGCCTGGGAGCAACAGGTCTCCAGATTTGATCCCCCCAAACCTTCACCAATTTGGGGATGAGAACAAAGCTTCCATCCAAAGCTTCCATCGCATCGTTCTTCTCGGTGGCCTCCTGAGGTGGAGGTTGCTGGGATTACTTTCTGCAGCCCAAGTCTCAGGGGAAGCCAGGAGGCAATATTAAAGATCCAGAGTTGATGTTTCTTGTATTCATGGACAACGAGCCAGAAAGAAGCATGGCATGGATTAATCCAGGATTTTTCTAAAGCCTACTGGGGATCTTTGAGAACAAAGACTAGCCTCTCAGCTTTCAGCTCTCCTCTTTCTCTGATTAAGGTAGGTGGCAGCAATAATTCAGAGGGTGGGGGGCAATTGGACATCCCTGTGATTATAATCGCAATGGATGGAAGCCAGCTCCATAACAGGAACTCTTAAGTTGTATTTTCCCTGTGCAATCAGAACATTTGATCCTGAAGGTCATCTATGTGAGAGTTGGACGACCACATAAATTTGTTTAAAAAGTTTAGCACCCAGAAAGAGGAAGAACTTCTCTCCCTACTTACTTTTCTCCAAACTTGGCTTTATGAAACTTCTTCTGTCCATCTCTTGGTCTCTTCGTCTTTTTCCCTCACTGCAGAAAGGATGCTTTTCTCTTGAAAGAAAAGAGTCTCAACCCACCTTCTTTGGTTCTTTCTCACAAATATTTAGCCTCCTTTGTTCCTCAGTCTTCCCAAGGGAACAGCCCTAGCCTTCCTAGTGTTTGTCAACAATAACCCATGTAAAAATAATACGTGGCCATATTGGAAAACTCTGCAAAACTGGACAACGGCCAGCGACGAGAAGATGAGAGTTTGCTATTTCTTGACGCCCTTTTGCCTGAAATTCTGAGAATTTCTACCTACTTTTTTGAAAATATAAATCCTTCCAGAAATATTTCTTGCATTCTTCCTGCATTGGAGATTTGGGCTTTCTGGTTAAGCGAGTCACATCTGTCTTGGCTGTCTTATATCTTTTGAGGCGCAAATTAAGCTTAAAACCATAAGAATATAGTTACTTATTTCCTTGTATTTTTAAACTCTCTTCCAATAAAGGAAAATATTTGTAGCTCAGAGGTGAAATGAGGGGTCCTTAGTGCTCTCTGAGCTGGCTTGTTTTCTTGTAGATGTTTCATTACTCAAAATTAGTAAACATCACTACTCACTAGCTCTGATGATGTTACCTAGTTTGGATAATGAAACGTCCGCAAGAAAACAAGCAAGCTCAGAGAGCATCAAGGACCCCTCAAACGCTCTCCTGGCTCAGGGTTGAGAATCCCCTCCAACTAATTTTATCCTCACAACAGCCCTGAATAATCTGTGGTTAGTCCAAGGGATCTGATTGTTTTCCTCACAAAACATCTGTGCTGGGAGCCAAACCAACAGGTCCTTGTGGACAGTGGTATACCCAGCTATGTTTAGATACTGAATTATAAGTGAGAGAATGATTGAAGAAAATACTTAGCCACAACAAGCAGTGCGGTACAACTCTCCAGTTTCCATTCCTGTATAATATACAGGGAGTAATGACTCTTCTTGAAACTCAGTATGAATATTTAGATCACAAGATGGTTGAATTACAGCCAGCTTGGAGCCAGTCAATGGGAGGGAGGGAGGGAGGGAGGGAGGGAGGAAGGAAGGAAGGAAGGAAGGAAGGAAGGAAGGGTTAAATAGGCTGTACAGTGAAGAGTGTGGTCATTCGTGACTCGAGTGAAGAATAAAATGACCATTTAATTTGGTGTTATTGTTTTTACATTATTTTTCTTCCAACAGTCAACAGTATAGTAGAATGATGGAGTCCAGCACAGTCCAGCTTCTGGAGTTCATCAACTTCAGAGCATTGTTCTAAATTACTCCTTCGATTATAGCAGAAGGAGACGGTTTTCTAAAAACAGAAACATTTGGGGTCACCTCCAAAGCTTTCACAATTCAGAAAAACAAGTCCTGTGCTGGCAAATGTCAGTGACAACCCTACTGATGTATTTTTCCTGCGATTGCACTGAATTTTGAAACCTGAATTAACTGCCACCAGCCCGACAATTCAGATGGGGAATATTTCCTGCTCATTAAATTCTGTCTGAGAACTCCTTAGCTCTGATTGGGCAGTAGATGAGTGACATCATCTGGGAATGCACCTGTCATCTATCATCAGACACTCTTAAATTGCTGGTGCTCCTTGACTCAGAAGTGTGTGAATCGGTCTTTTTAGCTGGAAGCTTTTAAGCAATAACCCTTAAAGAAAGATCCTATTGATTTGCATATTTGGCAACTTGAAAGAATCTGCAAAGTCTACCCAGTAATTGCAGCTCTCTCTTAGAACTTGTGGGGTCGTCTGGAAATGTAATGTGTGAATAAGTAAGCACCTGGTGGTCCTCAGCACAGCTTTCTCTAGTAGTCCTTCAAACACATGGACTTCAGCTACCAGAATTCTCTGCAGTGTAAAATGAAAGTCTAGGAATTGGAGTCTCCACATCTAGAAGACACCTCAGAGGTCTTCCATGCAGGAGAGTTGGGTTCACTTAGATGAGGCATTTGGTTTGCAGAGTTGCCGTGCCTTTTGAGACATCCTCACTTCTCTTTGTGCCATTGTAAAAGCTGTACCATCCTCTTTTGGGGGGAAAAAACCTTGAAGGAATGTGATTGCCTGGTTCACACTGCACAGGAAGGGAAGGGATACGTTTCCCACAGCATATCCAATTCCAAACAACCAACTCTTAATTTAGTCTAGGGTGGCATGTTGTACAAATCAGCAACAGAGTTACCTGGTGGAGAAACGAGGCCTATCTTTAGAGAGGAATTTTCTATCCCCCTTCTAGATGAGAAAAAAAATACCTCTTTTCTACACCCTCATGTTCTTCTTTTCCAGAGAAACTTTAGGTGTAGAAGAGAAACACTTCATTGGTTTGGGAAAGAGGCAGTTTGGGCTAAATTTCAAGTTGTGTTTCCAGGCTTAATGAATCCAACTGGGCTCCTGATGCTAAAAATTTGATGTCCAGATTTCCAAAAGTCAGCATCAAGAAAGGCATAATCTTATATCTTATTTTCCTAGTGCAGAAGAAATCATCAGAAACGTATCAGGTTGTCCTGACATATGGAGGTGGACATATGTTATTAAACTGCAAAACCAAATTTATAACTGGAGGAAGGGAGAAGGAGAGGGTGCGTGTGCATGCTGATTTGTAGGCACCACAGCTCCACAGCTTCAGATCAGCTGCCTCCAAAAGTCCAGATGGACAAGGTGACCTTCCCTGAAACAGAGGTCCACCATCAAAAGCTGTAATGAAGCCCTCAGAGGCTCAGGTGTGGTCTTTGGTGGCCTCCAAAGCTCTTTCTGAATTGCAAAGAAAGCTATTAAATACATACATAAAGAGGAATTTGATTAACTATATTTAATTTGAATTAAGCATCAAGCCAAATGAAATCAATTATTGTTTTTCCCCCTGGCGCCAGCTGTCCCTTTCGAGAATGTGGCTTTCAACGCATCATTTAAGGACACGTCACACCACTCAATCCAGATCACATTGCACCCTCTGTCCTTGAAAATAGTTTAGCATATCCCCAAATCTTAGGAGAATCAGGACTGTCCCTTTCCCATTGGACAAAGATGGGAAGACCAAGATGAAGCTCTTCCTCCTATGAAATTCCTGGAGAGCCGACAGAAGAAATATGGATGGGGCAGAATTTTTTTCTCTACCACCCTTGGAAATCTTTCAAGATGATGTTCATGGGTGCCTACTTTTTTTAGCTGATTTGGAAAAACTGAGTTGGTTATACTTGGATGGAATCTACCAGAACATTTCAGAAGTCTAGACTGGGATGTTGAAAATTATCCTGGAAGAAGATTATACTATATTGTCTCAAAGGTGCTGTCAGAATCCATTTATATCATATTCATAAATGGAATGTTTCAAACATTATTCCATGGATTCTGCCATCTCCCGAAGAGAAGAGAATGGATGTGTATTGAACTGGTATTAGGCATTTCAAAGGAAAGGAGAAGCCTTTTGAACTGGGGAAACAAAAGGGGGGGCTAGCATCTGGCTTGTGTCACGGAAGAGAGCAATAAACATGAAAGGTCCTAAGTTCCTTTTTCCCACGAGAGGGATGATACGAGATAAAGGATGGGGGACTGACCAAATGGGGCTAAGGCGGGTTAAACCGGGAACTCTTTATAAGGGTTTACTTCGTGGAATAATATTAAGTCCTGTCTCGTATTCCTACAACCAAGCATGTCATAGTAAAGATTTTTTGAAATAGAATTGACTCCAAGAATTTTGTCTTCCTAAGACATGGTTTGGGGTGGGTCCTGACAGGTGCTATTCTCAAAAGGCATTTTCCTCGAAGACATTTTGCTTCTCATCCAAGAAGCTTCTTCCATGGACGAGAAGTGAAATGTCTTCCAGGAAAAAAAAAACACGAGAAAGTCCAACTGCCTTTTGCAAAAAGCATCTTTGAGATAACCATGACCTATATGACTGAGAATCTCCATAGACAGTTATATTATTGCCAAGAGAATTTTATGGATCTGCCTGTGCATTTTTATTTCCATGGAAGGATGGAGGATAAAAGAGTGTATTGTTTATTCCTCTCTTCCCACCCATCCATTAGCTAGTGGTCACCGATGGACTTCTTTGCTCAAAATAACACGATAGCAAAGTTGGAAGGGATCTTGGAGGTCTTCTAGTCTAACCCCCTGTTCAGGCAGGAAGCCCTATATCATTTCAGACAAATTAGTTGTCCGATCTCTTCTTAAAAACCTCCACCCACAACTTCTGGAGGCAAGTGGTTCCACTGGTTAATTGTTCTAACTGTCAGGAAATTCCTCCTTAGTTTTAGGTTGCTTCTCTCCTTGATTAGTTTCCACCCATTGCTTCTTCTCCTGCCTTCTGGTGCTTTGGAGAATAGGCGGACCCCCTCTTCTTTGTGGGAGCCCCTCAAATATTGGAACCCTGCTCCTTTGTTCCTCCTTTGTTCCTCCAACTTCATACACCGGTGCCTTTCCTGTGTTTGAGACTACAGTCCCGCTTGGCTCTGGGTCCCAAACTGGTAGATCTACTTGCCTCACCTGGAGAACTGAAAGAGCTTCGCCCCAACACCTCCTCTAGTTTTTCCTTGAGATTCCTGGTTTTGGGAACTCAGCAAGTTCTGTGGAATACAACACCCCCCCCCGCCACCCCCCTTTCTCCTGGGGGACTTCTTTAGGCTTTCCAAAGGGGAGGGGGGAGGAACAATCCCAACCAGGCGATCCTAGCCATCTGTCTGCCACATCATCCCTAAAATCCCTCCAGACCATCCAGCCAGGGTGTCTGGAGCAGGGCCAAAAGAGAGGGGCGTGTCGTGCCTTCCAGAAGCCTTTGAGGGTGGGATCCTCTGCCAAAGCTCTGTTGGGCTTGGGAAACTGGCCGAAGGGCTGCCGGCCTTTGCTGCTTCCTGAGAAAAGGGGGTTGGGGAGGAGGAGGAGGAGGAGGAAGAGCATTTCTTCCAGCAAAAAAAACAGCGGGGAGGGTGGGGGTGCGCGGAGGGAAGGGAGGGTCGAGATCCAGCGTTTGTCTCCTGCAAAACCTCCCAGCCCAAGGGGACAGAGAAATCTGGCAAAGGTGCAGGAAGCACAAATCCCCGTTCATCCTTCCCCAGAGGGAAGGGGGTGGGAAGAAGGCAGCCGCCGCCCCCCGCCCCCTCTTCTCCTCCCCCCCCCCAAGCAGCGGTCACCAAGCCCTCCAAGCTTCCGTGGTGGTGTTGGGCGCATTCTTCGGCACCCGCCGCCGTAGGAACCAGGCAGCCAGTCAGGTCCCGGTTTGATCCGTGATTTATTCCTCGCTCTCTTTCTCTCTCTCGCCCCCCCCCCCCTAGGGTTTCCCTCCTCTTCAACCCTCCTCCCCCCGATCTGCGAAAGAAGGAAAAGAGCAACAACGAAGGCGAAAAGAAAAAAGGACCAAAGGAAAGGAAGAGGGGGGGGGAAGCCCGTCCATCCATCCATCCATCCATCCATCCACCCGTCTCTCTGTGTGCGCGCGCGTCTCTCTTCTTCCCTGATTCCTTGGAAACCTGGTTCGCTGTGCCACGCGGTATCCTGGGGGATCTTTACAACCAAACTGGGATCTATGAGCGGGAAGGTGATCAAGCCGAAGGAAGACAAAGATGCCTCTAAAGGTAAGGAGCTCGGCTCGGAAAGAGTCTTCCTTCACATCCTTCCCGGTCTTCTTTCTCGCCCTTCTTCATCCATCCCTCCATCCTTCCAGTTGTCTGAATGTCCTTCAGTTTTTTCCCCCAAAACCTCTTCTCTTTCCATCTTCCCTGGCTTGGCTAAACTTTAGGGGGGGAGGGGGAATGAGGGAATGAAGGGATGGGGGAGAAGTGGCAGGTCAGCCCCATAGCTCACCCATCCCTTTTCCTCTCCTCCTCCTCAACCTTTGCGTTTTTTTTGGGGGGGGGGTTGTTTGTTTCCCAGCTCCTCAACCTTCTCCTTCCCTCCACCTCACTGCCTCCCCATCCCAGCCCCTGGAAGAGGGGAGGGGGGGAAACTAACCTATTTACACCCCCCTGCCCCACCCCCGTGAAAGAGAGACCTCCTATAATACTGCAGTCTTCGCTTGTGCTTCCCTTTTGTGTGTGAGAGCGAGCGAGCATGGTGTTCCACTGGCTGTCTCCTTGCACGGCTGGGGCTTCAGACCTTCCCCATTGCCAGGAGGAGGGTGTGTGTGAGAAACAGAAAGCAAAGCCCACTTTGGGGATCTTTGCAAGGAGGAACCCAAGAGGGGTCTGCAATGTAGCCTATACGAGGAGGGGGGGAGCCACAGGAGTTGGGGCTGCTTTGTAAAATAAAAAGACAACACTGTGTTTTTCTGGGTGAG
>NC_138214.1:2002531-2101886 GCF_964194415.1 Vipera berus | reverse complement strand
GAAGCGAGAAGGAACATTCTGTGCTCCTCGGCCAAAGACCAGAAGTCTTCCTGGACCTTTTGACTGGCGTACTTCCACCTGATAGACACCTGAAGGCATCTTGGTAGGGTTAGGAAGTAGCACCTTACCTCCTCGCCCTCCCCTGAAGCTTGGGCCAAGGGCGTCTTCTCCTGACCAGCTTCAAAGCCCCTGGACCCACATCTACTCCCCCAAGGAGATATGCCTCCTCTCTCTGTTCAAGGAGAAACAATAGAGTCCTTAGGATCGGCTGAAGACTGATGGGGTTGTCTCCTTTGCTCCAGCTGCAATGGATAAGGAAGTGATGTCCTAGCAGGGTTCCATTGAGCTTTCCCACCCCCACCCCCACCCCTCCCAAGACTAGAACTTGGTTTCCTACTTTGGAATAATGTGGGCATCCGGTTCTGGGCACCGCATTGGTGGTGCTGGTGGTGTCTGCAGAAAGCTGAGACGTAAAATCTTACTAAGGTTCACAATCGAAGAAGGAGAGGTGCTTTGCCACCGGGTTTCTTGCCAATATTTTTGTCTTGCAGTGGACTGACTTGCTTCTGAATATGTAAACTGGGCAACAATTGCTATGGAGACGGAAGGGGGGAGGTGGAAGAGGTGGATGTAGAGGAGGAGGAAGAGGAGGCTGGATGGTTCCCAGGGACAGCTTCTGTCTGGACACCTCTGGATTTGTCCAGGGGAAAAGGGCAGACCAACCCCAGATGTCTGGAAGGCCCCTCCCCCTTCTCAGAGGCGTGGGGGGCAGACAGCACCAAAAGAGGCTTTCCACATGATCGGCTCACATCGGCCAGGTTGGTGCAACGTCTCTATTGTCACCTCTTTGGTGAATTCAGCCCATCCAGAAATGAACAGCCCTTTCCTCTTATGCTGCAAAAGTAATATAAATCTGTCTTAAAGGTTTGATCTTCAGCATCCATCCTAATCATGATGTTTGTACTGGGCACAAACCTGAATGTCTCGGCCGAGACAGGAAGGGTGGTTGAGTGAAGGGCTCCCCTTTTTGCCAGGTAAATCAGGGCCTAAGAAAAGAGGCTTTGTGATCTGAGCACTATTGTGTTGAAAACCCAGGGGTCGGGGGTGGGGTGGGGATTAAATTGCTTTGTTCCTCTTGCATGAGCCCTTCCTTCTTCAGCGAGGTGACCACCAAGTGGTTGGATTCAAACTCTCATTGAGCCCAACTCTGCCAGAAAGGCAGGAGGATTCCTGGCTATGGACACCAGCACAGCTGCTTCAGCATTTGAAACCCCCCACAGTGGGTTTCAGTCCTTTAATGCTGGGAGTGGGCTTCCTAGAAGCCATCTTTCTCCGCGATAAACTTTCTGCTTTTGTTAGACAAAGGGAAACAGGCAGGAGAGGCGTAAATCCTTCTGGGGTTACAATCCTTGGCAAATTCTTTCCCCACAACCTCCCCACCCGGGTCCATATCATCTGAGCGAGTTTGTTCCCTCTCTGTGTATGTGTGTGTGATAGAGAAAGAGAGAAGGTCCTTCAGATGCCTTCTCCCATGTGCCTTTTTTATTTTTAGACTAAATATTACGTTCCAACAGGACAATTTTGATTTGCAGAGACCGGTTCGGCCTCAGCACACGTCATTCTTGGCTAAGCGATCCGTGTGCTAACTTCTTTTGTTCTTGAGATGTGTTCACGACAGGCATGTGCATTTATAAGCTTTGTGTTTCTGAAGGGGGTGGGGGCAGGGTGTTGCTGTGGGAAGCTGTGTGGTGGTCGGTTCCAGCCATTTCCAGACTCCATTCGATGGTTTTTATTGTACCAATCAAGGAGAATATTTGTAGCTCAGGGCTGAAATGAGGGGTCCTTGGTGCTCCCTGAGCTGGGCTGTTTTCTTGCAGATGTTTCACGATCCAAACTGGGTAACGTCATCAGTGCTAGCTAGTTTTTTGTCGTCTCCTTTGAGGCAGAGGAAAAAAGGTGTCCATCCTCATGTAACAATTCTGCCAGCGTTTTGCATTTGGGGTTCAATCGTCTTTTTGAATCCTGCTCATTTTTCATGCTGGTTAATAGAAGGGGTTGAAAAAAAATCCATCTGTGTTCAAGTTAGGTTAAAAAACCACAAGGCAGAGACTGCTGGCAGTCTCTTAAGGAACAAGATGGTTTGTTGCTTGGGGTGTGTACGTTGATTAGTCTGTCATCAGATGAGTAAAATTACTTATTGCTCATTCGCACATGATTTGGGAGAGCTGAATGGATAGTTTTGGAAGATGCCCTGATGTATTTTGGAAAATTCAGAAAGCATTTCGATTGTCTCTTTTGATATATTTTTATACCTTCTAGTTTGTCAACATTTTTGAGGGGTGGGGGATGTCTTTGGTGCTTTCGGAGCTGGGTTGTTTTCTTGCAGACATTTCATAACCCAACTAAGAAACATCATCAGTGCTAGCCAGGAGAGAGTGGGGTTTAGTCTATGTTTCATAATTTTTATTTTTAGATTCTGATGTATTTTGTGTGCTTTTTAATAGACTGTACTCCACCCTCCTTAGGCTGATCTGTGACTGTAATAAAGATTTGATTGGACTCCAGAAAACATGGTTTCTGGATGGAAGGTCCTGTATGGTTCCAACTTGGTGTAGTTATTTTGAATTTTCCTCCCCACGACATGTTTAACACAGAGGCGAAAATGGTAGAAGCTCAGAAAAGATAAAAGAATACCAAGGGGATCCTCCTTGTTTAAAAAAGGTATATTTTTTAAAAAAAAAAATAAAATCTGTGAATGTGGGCAAAAAGATTCATCTTAACAAATCCCAACCAGTTGTGTTTTTATTGTAGCGTCTTTGCTGAAAGACTTGGAGTAAACCTTTTTAAGTATCACTCCACCTAGAAAGCTGTGTTGTTGTTGTTGTTGTTGTTGTTGTTGTTGTTTTGCTTAGATCAGGGTTTGTCAACTTCAGCAAATTTCAGATGTATGTAGACTTCAGTTCAGGGAGTTGAAATTTGCCGAGGTTGAGAAATGTCTGCTCAGATCAATACCACACAACTTTCTTCGGGTCAAAGTTTACACTTTGCAAACTTTGTTAGAAGTGGCCTTCCAAGCAGCACATGAGAACAGGAGCCAGGAGTTGAGTCTGCCATCATAGCAGTAGAAGTAGTCCTCAACCTTACGACCACAACCGAGTCCAAAATTTATGTGGCTAAGTGAAACATTTGTGAATTTTGCCCCATTTTATGACCTTCCTCACCACAGACGTTAAGTGAGTAACACAGTTGTTAAGTGAATCTGGCTTCCCCCATTGACTTTGCTTGTCAGAAGGTCGCAAAAGGGGATCACGTGACCCCGGGACGTAAAACCGGGGTCTGCAAATGATATTTACACAAACCTTGGGCTCTCTAAATCTGGGCGGCACCATTGCCCCAATTAGGAAGCAACAGGTGAATGTTGTGGTTTGACTCAAGTAAGCCAAAGTAAGTTTTAAAAGTTAAAAAACAAACTTTGTGTGTCAAATCCAGAGACTAAAACATATGAAGAACGGTGGCAGGATTTGGGTATGGCCAGTCTAGAGAAAAGAAGAGGTAGGGGGGACATGATAGCAGTATTCCAGTATTTGGAGGGCTGCCACAAAGAAGAGGAAGGGGTCAAATTATGTACCAAAGTACCTGAAGGCAAGACAAGAAACAACAAATGGAAAGTAATCAAGGAGAGAAGCAACCTGGAATTAAGTAGAAACTTCCAGACAGTGAGAACAATCAACCAGTGGAACAGTTTGCTTTGAGAAGCTGAAGGTGCTCCAATACTGGAGGCTTTTAAAAAGGGACTGGACAATCCTTTGTTTGAAATGGCATAGGGTCTCCGGCTGGAGCAGGGGGTTGGACTAGAAGACCTCCAAGGCCCCTTCCAGCTGCATTCTGACAGAAAGGAGAAATCCATCTAGTTGGTAACGGGAAGCCATTGTCAACCTTCTTTACCATTCCTCATTTTGTCCTTCGAAACAAAGCTTAGAATGAAGAGCCCGGTTTTAAGAGACAAAAGCCTTGTTCAGCACCGTTTAAAAGGCACCGAATTATGCAGAAATAGTAAAAATTTCCTGCCAGAAAATACGATGGTTGGTTTGGATGGTAGTCAAGCCAGCCACATGCATCCGGCAGGAGTTTTAGTAATTGTGCATGAGAGCGTATGAACAGATCTTCCACGAAAAAACAGTTTTTTTCTCCGCCTATTGTTGCAAAGATAGCCATTGACTGACATAAGTGCCACATAATGTTTCCTGGTTTTGACAGAAAACAGGCTAGCCTACATGAGCTGATTTAAACACAGTTCTTAGCAGGTCCAGATGTGTTCGTTTATAAAGCCCATGATTACGCCAAATTCCAGCTTCTGTCTAATGTTACTGGTGTTATCTGGAACATAATGAATTCTGCAGGCATCTCTTTGCAAAGAGGCAAAACAAGGCTCTCCCACCCCGGGCTAAATTATCTCTACTGGATGGTGATGCTGAACAGCATTCATTAAGCTGCAACAGTTATTTGGCTACTGGGAGCCTATTAAATTAAATTACCTTCCCAGGAATCTTGGGAAATTATATTTCCCAAGGATCTTCGCTACCAAATATCTTTTATCTGAAAAATGGAATCAGACAGCTTTGGCGTTGAAGAGATGGTGATAATCAGGAAAGCTCCTTATGAGCAGAGACTCCTGGAATTTCATCCTGCCCTTAAAAAAGACAAGGAAAAAAGCAGCTATTGATTGATTAATATTTATTATGAGAAACAGCGCTATAATGTGAGATGCTTGGAAGTGCTTGGAGTCAATTCCAACAAATTCAACAAAATCATTGGTGTAGAATTTCATATAAAGTCTATAAAATGGGAACAATTTGCCACCAGCTCTTGCAGCAGCATTTCCACAGCATTTAGGGGCAGGAAGAAAAAAGTTGAATCTGAAATGCTGGGCAATGAAATGTTTAAAGTAGTACAGATAAAGCTTTGGTCTTTCTTTTCCTCCTCAGGGATCTCAAAAGTGTCATTTACATAAGGTTGTTTTCCTGTGTACCTCTTCCCACAATCTGGGAACATCCACACAGTCTGCGGATTGGACATCCCTTGTCAGGATGGTGGAAATTCAGCTGGAATTTTGAGATTTTGGAATTGAATCCATTCCAAATGGTGTCTCAGAGCAGGCAGCATCAGGAAGGTGTCCTCTGCTTGCAACCCTTTAAAGCAGCTGCATCTTTTTTCTTAGGACCGCGTGGTTGCCCTTTGTAGCTTCCACGCAATGCTAGGGGATGATATATGTAGCTTCCATGCCATGCTTTAAAGAACTGTTCCCTTCTTACTTCCATATCCCTGGAGACATTTTTTTCTGAATGATTTACAAAGTGCTGCATACTTTGACATTTTAGAAAATGATCTGAATTTAGAAAATGTTTTCTTACCTTCCACGATGCTCTGGGTAGAATCAGTTCTTTTTCACATACAGGGGGATTTTAAGGAGGAAAAACACCTTTTTTCCCTGGGGAATGGTGTTTTAAAAGAGAGCAAACTTTTCCAACGAAAACTAAAAACCCCAATGAGGTGGTCTTGGTCCTAAGAATTACACTGAATGGAAAAACAATAACAACAATGAACCTTGGCTTTTAACCTTAAATTAAGAGGTTGCCCTTCCTTTCACTCTGTGGCATTTTATACCATTACCCAGACAGTTGCATTGCAAGGGATTAAATATCAGACTTCTCTCCCCAATAACAAAATAACAGAGATGGAAGGGACCTTGGAGGTCATCTAGTCCAATCCCCTGCTCAGGCAGGAAACCCTATACCATTTTAGACAAATCATTGCCAGTCTCTTTTTAAAAACCTCCAGTGTTGGAGCATTCACAATTTCTGGAGGTAAGTTCTGTTCCACCAATTGCTTGCTTTCACTGTAAGAAATTCCTCCTTAGTTCTAGGTTGCTTCTCTCCTTGATTAGTTTCCATTTGTTGCTTCTTGTCCTGCCTTCTGGTGGTTTGGAAAATAGGTTGACCACCACCCCCCCCTTTTCTTTATGGCAGCCCCTCAAATATTGGAATACTCCTATCATGTCACCCCTCCCCCTTCTTTTCACTAAACTTGACATACCCAATTCCTGCAACTGTTCTTCATATATTTTAGCCTCCAGTCCCCTAATCTTCTTGCTTGCTCTTCTCTGTACTCTTTCCATAGTCTCAACATCTTTTTTATATCATGGCAACCAAAACTGGATGCAGAGTTCCAATTGTGGTCTTACCAAGACACTATAAAGTGGTATTAACACTTCACGTGATCTTGTCTCTGTTAATGCAGCCTAGGAATGCGTTGGTTTTTTTTTATAGTACTGTAGGTATTAATCAGTTCAATAATGTATGTTTCTGTCGCACCCAGCAAGGATATTGTGAATTGCCACTGTTTAAAAAGTAATTATCACGATCTGTACCTTTGGCACTGAATTTCCCCCCCCCCCCGACCCAAGTTGTTTCTGTCTTCCACCGAGCCACAGATCTAAAAATATTTCCAACTGAGGCTAGATGAAAT
Source organism: Vipera berus (assembly GCF_964194415.1). NCBI lineage: Eukaryota > Metazoa > Chordata > Lepidosauria > Squamata > Viperidae > Vipera > Vipera berus. Next base: position 2,095,361 of record NC_138214.1, on the reverse strand, counting down.
GGCCTGGAATCCACTAACTTCCTGTTATAATAAGCTTGTTAGCCTCGAAAGAGCTGCAAGACATTTTAGCAGAAGCTTTCTGCAGCCCTTGCAGGCCTGCAAAATTGTTTGGGCCAAGCCACAGTAATTAAGAGATCCCTAATCAACATTGCCAAGAGCTGATTAGACAGCCTGGTTTGGAAAACGAAAGAGCCAGATTGTGGGGTTTTGCTGTGTGTGTGTGTGTGTGTGTGTGTTTGTGTGTGTGTGTGTCTGTCTGTCTGTCTGTCTGTCTCTCTGAGTGAGTGAGTGTGTGTGTGTGTGTGTGTGTGTGTGTGTGTGTGTGTGTTTAAGAAAGAGAGTGTTTATACAGTTTGCCTTGCAATCCAACAGGGAATTGGGGTCCATCTGAGGTAGCCACAGAAGACATGGGTATTTTAAAGAGCTCTGTAACTTGGCTGTTCAGGTAGTCCTCCACTTACGAACACAGTTGAGCTCTATTGCTACGCTAGGTTGCTTCTCTCCTGGATTAGTTTCTTGTCCTGCCCTCTGATGCTTTAAAAAATAAGTTGACCCCCCCCTTCTTTGCAGCAGCCCCTCAAGTACTGGAACGCTCCTACCATGTCCCCCCTTAGTCCTTCTTTTCTCTAGACTGTCCATCCTCAATTCCTGCAACCGTTCTTCATATGTTTTAGCCTCCAGCCCCCTCATCACCATCAAAATCAGTGAGACAAAAGATTGAGGTGAATGGCATATGAAAAGCAAAAGATACACTGTAATTGCAAGATTTATATTTTAATGCTGTTACTCAAGAGTTACTTCTAAGCAAACTGTTCTGAGTCCAGAACTACCTGTAATGCATTCCAATGAGCATTGTAGATGCCTGGTAGAGTCCACACGGATGTGTCTCATGAAGTCACCACATAACTGGCACACATAATTTGCATCAGACTGATGCAAATTAATTTGCACCCTGGGCTTTGTGAACTTTCTTATGCCCAAATGTCACTTGGCCTTTGTCCCACCCATGCCGAGACTCCAGCAGTGAAGGTCTTCAGAGCTTCAAGCATTGCACTGATCTGTTCAGAAGTAAAACCTTGAGACTCCAGCGGTCCTGCTGATAAGAAAGTTCATTAAAAAGTTCATAAATATAAACCCTTTGATCAGATTTAACTGTAAAGAGGATTTAAGTAAATCATCCCAGCATTTGTCTTCCACACTTAGGCATTGAAGGATGAGCCTTGAATACGAAATGAAAATGGTTGGGTTGGGCAAGACAAACATTAACATCTGTAGCCATGGACTTGGCCATATCTCTTTTCATTTATGGAGAGTCAGAAACCATTAGATCTGGATTTTATAATAATTTCCTTGTCAAATGGGTTTTAATCAAATCATTTCCATCTGTTTCCCATTCCGGTTTCTGTTTTTAATCTCCCACAACCAGATGAAAAGTAAAAGTTGTGTTTGACCATGAAATTGCACTTCTTGGCTGGCTCCTGTCATCTTTGAAAAGGTGTTTTGTTTTGTTTTTTAACCAAGTCTGGATGTAAATGCCAAAGAGCTCTTTGAAAAACAATCAGCTAGCAATGTTCTAGAATTTAGATGCATTAGCTTGGCAGAAAAAAAGGGATGGTATTGAATCAGGTTCCTTGTTGACAAAACTAAGCACTGTGACAGAGCTAATATTGTTGCGATTAACATAACAACTTGGTATAAAATAAAGGTATGCATGGTAACCTTCAAGATAATTTAATCCTGTTTTCCTGGAGTGAGACTGTAGAAGCTTAGCATAGATGTTTCTTCAGAGATCCCTCTGGATTCAACCAGGGGTATCTCAAGTTTCACTCCTTTTTTAAAAAAAAATGTATTCCTTGATGTATTTATTTATTTAATGAATTTAGATCTTGCTTTTCCTGCAGGAGCTCAAGGTAATATGTGGACCAGTCTCTTCCCTTTGATCTTTTCAACATCTCTTTGTAATCAGTTGGGTGTCTCCACTGAAAGTCACCAAGTCAGTTTCCATGGCTAACTGTGGACTTGAACCAGGATCTTGCTGGTCCTAGCGCAAGGATAGGTAGCATCTTTTACTCATCGTTATTGTACACTCTTGTGGGACATCTTTTTGGCAAAAGATGGAGATTTGGTCAGTTGGGTTTGATTTTAGATCATGATATCTTGAATCTCAATAGCCCTCTTGACCAGCATCTAATATTGTAGTCAGATAGAACCGACTCTTCCCCCCTGCGCTGAAATTCAGTTCATCCAAAATTCCTTTTGAAGTTGGTAGGACTCCTCACCATTCTCTGGCACATCTTCCCTGCTTAATTGGCAATATATTTATAGAGCTAGTGTGTTGTGATTCATCCTTTTTAACTGCATTGGATAGAGCAGCCTACATCTTGAAACTTCCTCTCTTGAACATGAGTAGTCATGGAGGACCTTCCCAGTGTCTTAATGGAGATCTCATTACACCTGAAGGAAATAAGAATGTAAGCTAGATTAAACCCATCACTCATCTAGACAAGGGGTCTCCAAACATGGCAATTTTAAGGCTTGTGGATTTCAACTCCCATGGGAGTTGAAGTCCACGTCTTAAATGGGATCAATGGTTATTAGCCATGAAGGTGGTCCTGGCCATCTGGTGGGAGATTTGTGGGCTTGCTTGTGTAGCTGGTTGGTTAGTGTGTAAAGAAATCGTTTGCCTAGATCAGAGGTCTCCAAACTAACCAACCAGCTGCACAAGCAAACCCACAAATCTCCCACCAGAGGGCCAGGGTCACTTTCATGGCTAATAACCATTGATCCCCACGACCTCCTTGAATTGGTCCAATTCTTCTGTGAAACCAGGTGTTGAAGTAATAGCAGCCTGAGCTAAAGAAAACAGTTGCCAATTTTCCAAAATCCCAGGGCTATAGCAAAATGCAGAGTGAGATACGATTCAAAGAGACTTCTCTTCCTTATAGACCAACTAAGTCCTCAAATCAACTTTCCAAATATGGGATTCCTCCCCCCCCCCACCTTTTGTCTTTCTCTTCTTAATCTGCTCCACTTTGGCTATTTTGGTCCTTCAAACAATAACAAGTGACTGATTCAGTGTGCCAGCCAACCACGTTCAATAATCTCTTTAAAAGATATAAAAATGATCTGCCTCTTAGATTGATTGCTATACTTGAGGCTTACTTTTGCCCTTTCCCTTTGCAGGCTGGAGATGTTGGCTTCTTTCATTGTACAGTTAATTGAAGATTTTGAGCAATATGCTCAATTTTTTAAAAAAGGCAATCATTTATTTCTTTTAGTTTTGTTTGGTGCTGTCATATGACGAATCCCAATTAAGTTTCTGAGTCATATCTTACATGAGTGTATGAGCACATGTGCAGATGAGTAGGGGGGCAAATAATATTTTTACTTTAAAAGTCTTGCAATCCGTAGAAGGCACGTTTTTCATATTGCTGTCCCCAGCCTTTATCATCACGTTTCTCTAGCATCATGTCCTGCTGTACAAGCTTTTGTGTAGCTAGAAGCAATTCGGGGAATTTCGAATTGCATGAATTGGTTGAGTTGATGAGCGAACAGAAAATGGATGTGTTGTACATTTTTTGAGGTATTCATCTAGGCATCTCCTTAGGCTGTTCATACAATCAACCAATGTGATAAATGGAAGGAAACCATGATTCCTAGGCTTAGTCTCCTTGACTTACTTCACATTCAAAGGTTCATGCCAACCAAAGGATCTGGTTGGCGGTGGGGAGACATTTAAGGCAGCCCAGTCCTTCACACGAGATGTTTCTTGAGCTTCAGGAGAACTTCTCTCCAAAGCTATTGCTCCTTGCAGATTCCTGAAGCTGCTTCTTGATCTGATTCCAGATGCTGGACCAACGCTGACTTAACCTGCAGTTGTTTTCTTCATAACTGCTAGCAGTGCAAAAAGTTGGCAATTTGGGGACAACCTGCAGAATTGTTTTGGCAAATTTTCATTCTGATCCTCCACGGGGAGCGACAGCATTGCAGCAAAGCCTAGACAAATATCCGATAATTGAAGTCAGTGTTTTTCCAATAATATTATACAGTAGTTGTAGTTTATCCCTGATTCTCAGAAGATTGAAGAAACCTACTTGGGATGGAGGGGAATGTTGGATTCCTGGATTAGAGAGTCCTTCACTGTTTTTTCTTTGTTGCATGAGAACTTACTTTTCACAGTGAGGTCCTAAACATTGTGTAACATCTCCTCCTCCTCCTCCTCCTCCTCTAAACATGGAGGAGAAAAAGGAAGCAGTTGAGGAAAAGGATTGTAAAACATCAGCAATGAGTCAATTGACAAACTAAAACTGTGGAATGAATTTTTGGCAGTTCTTTATTTAATTCTGCCTTAGCCATGAAAGCCAGTGGGGTGCCATTAGGTCAATCACCAGGAGACGGTGAGTTCAAGTCCCTCCTTAGCCACAAAAGCCAACTGGGTGACCTCGGTCCAGTCCCTCTCTCTCAGCCCAACCTACCTCACAGGATAGTTGTGGAAAAAACAGGAGGAGGAAGGTGTGTTGGATAGGTTTGCCACCTTGTTATCTGTAAAAAATAAAAACAGTGGGATATAAATAAACAAACCCACAAACTCTGGAGGCAAAGCAACCAGGTGATCGAGGTAGCTCTTGGGGCCCCCCACCTGCAAACTGGGGTTAACAAGCCACAAGGTTGACTCAGCCTTCCATCCTTCTGAGGTAGGTAAAAGGAGGACCCAGATTGTTGGGGGCAATTAAGCTGACTTTGTAATAATGCTGCTTGGGGGGGGCGAAAGCCCTAATAAGCAGGCATATACATAGAATGAAGGCTATTGCTAAGCACATTGTGCTTTAGATTGTAAGCCGCCCTGAGTCTTCGGAGAAGGGCGGGATATAAATGGGATTAAAATAAAATAAAAAAAATGTTGAGCTTTGCTTATGAAAGGAGTACCGGTAATTAACACAAAGCCTTAGCTTGGCTGTTTGGGTTGACATTGTGCTACGCAGCAAGTTAACGATGAAAGGGTCTCTTCCTACTGCAAAGCTTGTCAAGGCTTAAATATCCTAATTACAGGGAAGAACTTCAGCTTTTTAAAAACGTGATTGTTAAACGATTAAAAAAAGGCTACATTCACCTTTCCTAAACTAAGCAGGCCCAGAAAGCTGCAATCCTTCTATCGAGGGCCAGAAACCTCATCGCTTAGCCTTTTCAAACCTTCTTGGCAGGCCTTGGAAATCACAACTGGTAAAAAAAAAAAGTAAAAAAAAATTAAAAAAGAAATAGGTAGCTTGCTCCCAGTTTCTTCCTATAGGGGTAGAAGCGATGTTTGAAGAATTAAAACTGATCCGGGAAAATTTGTAACCAGGAACCTATGCAAGGGTTAGGGTTGAGTGTTTGGTCTTCTGCTTAGGTATAAAAAGAGACACCCCTGAATTTGTATCCCGGCTTTTATCTTTTCAAACTGCAGTCCAGGGTGTCTATTTTCAGTGTTATATAAAAGGCTGCATACACCAAAGGTGGTGTTTACAACTGAAACAGGCATGACTTCAGCAGGAGAGTTCAATTTCCTTGTTTTTTTAATAAGCAACGGGTGCCGATCCCTGATGGCTCTTTTTTTACAAAGTCTTTTCATCAGTCAATCAAACTCCTTCAAGATCTGCCTAAACCTGAGGACAAGCATTGTGGTCTCTCTCCAGGAGTGACGTGCAATGATTTTATAATGAAAACCTACTTCGTATTCATTTTCTATCTCTTTCTCTAGGTTTTTTAGATTTGTTTTTTTTTTTAAAAAAAAAGCTGATTCTTCATGATTAATTTTATTTTTGGAAAGACCCAAGCAGTGACAATGTCTTTGGGCATAACTCCAAGTTTATATTGAGCAGATGACTAAAATATGAGAAAATACCATTTGAAATAATGGCCAGAGAAGGCCAAATATTGATTGTTACTAAAAAGCTTCTCTCTTTTGCAAAATCCCAAGCAGAAATGAACGGGTGATTCTTCTCCCAGAGAGATAAAGTTCTCTTTTACCTGTTTAAACCAAGAGAATAAGGCTATAACTCTCAAGAATGTTGTTCTTATAGCCGTGTTTTAGCATTACAGTCAAAAGTTGTTGTTGGGTTTTTTTTGCTGCTATTCCATTCTGCTTCTTCTTAACAGCCCTGTTTTGTGGAAAAGAAAAATAGAGGCAGAAACAGGTAGAAAACTATAATACCTTTGAGCTAAGGCAGAAACAATCAGTACAAAACTCTACTTGATTGATATAGGCTAAAATGACAGAATATATGTTACTAAGTGAAATATTTAAGTGTTTTGCCCCATTTTACAATGTTTCTTGCCACGGTTGTTAAGTGAATCTGGCTTCCCCCATTGACTTCGCTTCTCAGAAGGTTGCAAAAGGGGATCACATGACCCCAGGACACTGCAACCGTCATAAGTACATGCCAGTTGCTAAGCGTCTGAATTTTGATCACATGACCGTGGGGGGGGTGCTGCAATGATTGTAAGTTTGAAATGAACTTAAATGAACTGTTGTAAGTCAAGAACTACTTGTATTGAAATCTGAGAATGTTTCTCCTTCCCTCTCTCTTATACTAAAGAGAATCAAGGACAGAAAATCTTCAGCCTCTTTCTCACTCTTTCTTGAGTTCCTGGACTAAGATCATGTTGAATCACGGCTATCAGATATTTTCTTCCAGGCTATCTCTGTATACAAAAACACAAAAAAGTGGAAAAATGGAAAGCAACACATATTTCCTGAGTCCCTGGAAAGTTACACAAAGGAATGGGAGAGATTGCACAGAAAGGGCAGGCTTGAAGCATTAGTGAAAATCAATCTAGAGCTCTGGGTGTCCTTGTCAAAAACACACACACACACACACAAACCCAACGGTATTATAGCATTGGAAAAAATGAAGGCAAGGTTACATGACCATGCTAAATGGCTGTGTAACGTTTTAAAGGATTCTTTGCTCAGGGAGATAAGCAAGCATGATGATAAGAGAATTGTAAAAAGAAGAGCTGGCTTGTATAAGTAGCTTGAGAGATTGGCCTCATTAAAATTGGGGGCAGTAGATCGTAAGAACTACTAAGCCCCTCTAGCTTGCAGAAAAATATGCCAGCTGAAGACACGATTCAACATAAGCAGGTTCCATTTCTTGAGAATCAAATGTCGGGTCTTCGCGGTAACAAGTAACAAAATCTACAAGTGTGCCAGGAGCTTTTTGGCTCAACTCTGAAGAAGGTTAGAAGTTTTCTGGTCCTCCGTTGTATTTCTTGATTCCTCTCCATCCGAATTGTTGACCTTGCTCCTGCACGTAATGGTCCAAAGTCCTGCATTGAATAAACAGGACAACTCTACTCCAAAATAGGTTTCATAGGAAGTGGAATTGTGGAAAAGGAGGTGGGCCCAAAGCAAAATAATGACATGGGATACACAACACAAAAATGGGAGAAGCTTCCATAACACCATTGTGGCCACCATCTTGACATCGTTTTATTTTATTTTTTTCCCCGTCATACTCTGCTGACACCTCTGAAAACACAAATCCCAGCTGCACCACCAGATGGTTACAAATTCACCTTCTGGAGAACAAATGAACACAAGGAGTGAAAATTTCGTGAGATGTCTCACCAGCTTATTTATCAGAGACATGTAGCTCCTAAGAGAGGAATGGAGGTATTGATTATTTTTTTTCCGGCTTCATTCCTGAAAAAAATGAAATTATACCTTCTAAGCAGAAAGGATGAAATATTGTATCGAGATATTAAGGTGTGCAATAAAGGAACATAACAGGGAGCATCCATTGCACATCAACACACTGTTCCATTGCACGCTGCTCTTAGCAAATTGGCTCACTCTTCCTTGGAGACTTCCTTTGGCCACTCTCAAAACATGGAGCTCTGCACATCCCTTTTTTCCTTTTCTCTTTCTGAACGAAACATTCCACAGATGCCAAATATCAGGGGACGTATTTTCACTTTCTTCTTTTGAGGAATACCTGACTGAGAGTTTTGCAGTGTTTGTTTCGCATTCTTCCAGGAATGGATTCTGATAGTTCCTTTTCCAGATGTGACAAAAAGGGTGTAGCTCACATCATGAGATGCATAGAGTGGCTAGACAGATGTGGCGATTTAATTGGGATGAGGCTGTGGAAGGAACTCCTGAGAATGGAATGGAATAGAATAGAATAGAATTACAGAGTAGAACAGAATAGAATAGAAATAATAGAATAGAATAGAACAGAACAGAACAGAATAGAATAGAATAGAATAAAAATACAGAGTAGAACAGAATAGAATAGAAATAATAGAATAGAGTGGAGTGGAGTGGAATGGAATAGAATATAATAGAAATACAGAGTAGAATAGAATAGAATAGAATAGAAATAATAGAATAGAGTAGAGTAGAAATAAATAATGGAACAGAATAAGAATAGAATAGAATAGAATAGAATAGAATAGAATAGAATAGAATAGAATAGAATAGAATAGAATAGAATAGAATAGAATAGAATAGAATAGAATAGAATAGAATAGAATAGAATTTAGCCAAGTAACACACAAGGAATTTGTCTCCAGTACAGAAGCACTCAGAGAGTTTGGCAGATATTTTCACACTGAGTACACACATTCAATTCATACTTTTTGAATGGAACCGGTCATGTTTTCCCGTTGGAGTTATTACTCCTTGTTCTCTCTGCTTTCCCCTCCCCACTCCTTTTTCATTTCATCCCATTCTGTGTGTCTCCTACAGTGGAGTCCCCAGGATTAAGCAAATCCTTTGGGTTCAGGGTATGTGAAAAGACTTCTGCAGAGAGGGAGTTTTGAAACCAGAAGGGGAAAAGCCTACTCAGCACCAGTGCGGTGAGGAGAGAAAGAAAGCAGGCAGCTTTTGGCAAATACGAAAGAGAATGCCGTCCTTTCGAAACAAACGTTAAAAATTATTAGGCAAAAATAGAATTGCATCTGCCAACAGCTATTATTAAGAACCAGCTACAGCCTGTCGTTAGCAATAATCGACGGGAGAGGGGAGAACAGAAATAGCTTGAATGTGGAGCTGCTGAATTCTGCAATCCCAACTTTATTTCTGGAGAATTTTAGAAGCCTCAGAGGCCATCTGGGGGGCAGCAATTTTCTCCCTCATCCCAAGGATAAAAGTTTAGTTTTTCTTCACTAAAGTAACCGAGGTAGGAAACTGCTTCGTGCTCTGAGGCTGCACAGTACTTTTAGTCCTTGACTTATGACTGCAATTGGGAGCTGAATTTCCGTGGCTAAGCAAGGCAGTTGGAAAATGAGTTGATTTGAGACCCCTTTTTTTAACCAAAGTTGTTAAAGTGAATCGTGAGTCAGTCGTTAAATGAATCCGGCTTCCTCCATTGACTTTGCTGGTCAGAAGCTGGGAAAGTTGCAAATGGCGATCACGTGATCCCGGGATGCTGCAACTGTCATAAATACATACCAGTTTGCCAAACACCTAAATTTTGATCACGCGATCCGGTCGTAAGTGCAAGCAGATAGATGCAAGCACCTAAATCATTTTTTTCAGTGTCATTGTAACTCTCAATGGTCGATAAATGAATAGGTGTAAGTTGAGAGTTACTTGTACCCAGCAATACAGGATGCGAATATAAGAAGAAGGTATGTATGAGCCGTAGTGGAGCAGTGGTTAGAAGGCAGTGTGGATGATGCCGAAAAAGCAGGAACTGCAGGAACCTTAAAATGGAGGATTGAAATAGAACGTCCACAGGATGAATTTCAGCAGAGAAAAATGCCAGGTCGGCCTTTAGGTAGGCAAATCCAAAGGTGTGAAAGGGGAGGGGAGAGGAGGGGCTCCCTCTGGGCTGCAGGGAACGCAGAGGGGATCAGGACCTCACAGCTGGGCCTGGGTGCCAAGGTCTAATTCAGATCCCCAAGAGGAAAGGCCCTCCTGAGCTGCACTGAGCAATGTGGAGAAGAGAGATGCCGTTGTTCACTCCTGGAATAATGCAGCTGCTCCCACATTTTAGGAAAGGTGCTGACAGACCAGCAGGAATCCAGAGAAGGGGGTGAAAGGCTGAAGGAAGATGTGGGGGGAATGGGGCAAGCACGCGGCAGGTGTAGCCTGGGGAAAAGAAGAGCGGGGCAGATGGCCCAGTTGTCTTCTGGGAAGAATTCCTAGTGGTTGGAGCCCTTCTGCAGTGGGACAAGTGCTGAACTCTCTTCCATTAGGTGGGGATGCTGTTGCACTGAGCCAAGGGTCAGACTGGATAATCTCCAAGGTACCTCCCATGATAGGATTCTTGATTAATATAGGCAGTCCTGGACCACAGGGACTACCCTGAATTGGCCAGGGTCATCCCTGCTGGGCTCGTGTATTTGATGCTGGGTGCAAGGACTGACTGCTTGGGTATGGTTAGGAGGGCACTTACTTTTCTAGGCTGCCTTATCTATGTTTCCCGGTAAAATACATGGGAAAATCCCTTCGGAGGAAAATTCCCCTTAGGGTTAGGGTTAGGTCACCATGAACTCATAGAGCAAAATGGACATCGCCAACAAACTCGGAGTGCTTGGGTGTGGTTAGGAGGGCACTGACTTTTCTAGGCTGCCCTATCTACGTTTCCTGGTAAAATACATGGGAAAATCCCATTGGATGAAAATTCCTCTGTAGCAGATAATCTTGTAGAGAAGTCAATTTATCTTTTTGCCTACCTTGAGATGTGTCATCCTAGTTAAATTAGTCTTCATTCTGGAAACAGAATGAAAATTAGATCCCAGTCTAAAGATTTGTTTCAAAAGAACTGATTGCTATTGAAGAAAATCCAGAGGATTAAAAGCCAGACCAGACATCGGTCCTTGTTTTCTGTAGAAAAGAAGTATTTAGTGAGATGCAACCAAATACTTCAGCAAACGCACTTTGAGGACTTAACCAAACGCTGGAAAAACTGTTCTTCCCTTACCTTTTCCTTGACTATTGTCTGGAGGAAGAAAGGTGGGTGTTCATTTCCTTTGGCAGGAGGAATGTCTTTCACAAGAGGGTCCTCGCTTTGGTTTTCAGACCTGGGAGGGTCCTCAGGGTCCAGTCAACAAGGCCAAGATGGGCCTTCCACCCCTTTCTTTCATGCGTCAGGTTGGGAGATTCTTGCGATGTTTCTATTTTGCCTTTTCTGAGATGGAAGGACTGTTTCTCAGTTCTCAAAAGGATGATTTGCCGCTATTTCCAGGGAGAGCCGTTTTGACAGAAGTCAGAAGCCAACTTCCTAAGAACTGTAATTCCTTTATGAGGCAGTCAAAAGTGGATGCATTACAGTAATTGCTCTGTTAAGCCTCTAAGATGACGGAAATTAACGCTATTACCAGGCGGTTTGTATTGAAATGGGACATGAAAATATTCTTTCCAGGCTGAGAAGATGCTATTTCTTGGCTGCTTTTTGGACAGCTGCTTTGTAGTGCCATCTGTATTTTCAGGAGTGACAGGCTGATAGATGTATTCAGGCCAGTTTAGTCCACTTTAAATCAAAGGGCAGAAGCCACATCTCTCAGATGTAGCAGACTGACCTCATCAAAGCATATCCTATCTTGGGCGTAGAGAAATATTTGTTGGAATAGGTTAAGAAATGACAGCTTCTTCTTCTTCTTCTTCTTCTTCTTCTTCTTCTTCTTCTTCTTCTTCTTCTTCTTCTTCTTCTTCTTCTTCTTCTTCTTCTTCTTCTTCTCCTCCTCCTCCTCCTCCTCCTTCTTCTTCTTCCTCCTCTTCCTTCTTCTTCCTCCTCCTCCTCTTCCTCCTCCTTCTTCCTCCTCTTTCTTATTCCAACCATGTTACTAACTTACCAACTGCAAATGTTCATTTAGCAACTGTGGCAAAATTTGGGCTCAGTTGTGGTCATTACTCAAGGACTACCTGTACAATGGATTCTGGGGCCAAATCATACTTTGTATAAGTCATGGAGATCTCTCAGACGTTCCTTTCTGAGTCCTTCTAAAAGCCGATAAGACAATCAGAAGAGAATGTAATTCCACACTCCTAGCTGAAGTGGCTGGCTTCTGTGATCTTCTCATTGCAATCTAATACCTTCCTGGTTGAATTCAATGCACATAATATGCCGTAAGCTTGGAGATAAGTGGAAATAGCAATAAATAAATGAGAGATCGGTGTCTCATGCCCACTTGCTCTCTTTTCTGTGTATAACACAAGGCAGCCGTAGTAAAACACAAGGCCAAGCTGGCTGCTTCCAGCGATAAGATTAAATATAGCAGAGAAATGATAATTTAAAAATGTAAGTTCTATTTGTAATTGCCTCGTTGAACAATGGGCTTTTTTGTGGCAAGAGAGACCCTGTGCTTTCATTAGGCTTTGAAAAAGAAGAGGGGAACCTCTCTTTTAAAATGGTCTTCAATTGAGTGGCACAAAATATTGAATTGCCAGATCGTTATCTGCGTATGATATAATCCAGTATCTGCAGGTTGGGGAATAGAATAGAATAGAATAGAATAGAATAGAATAGAATAGAATAGAATAGAATAGAATAGAATAGAATAGAATAGAATAGAATAGAATAGAATAGAATAGAATAGAATAGAATAGAATAGAATAGAATAGAATAGAATAGAATAGACCTTGGAGGTCTTCTAGTCCAGCCTACTGCACCATGATTCTGTGAGTCAGAAATTCATTTTAAGACGAAGCTATAAGTGCGGCCACATAGGAGGGCCAGCTGATTTTCTAGGATCAAGCCTTCACAGGCTAAAGAGAATGGGAAAGCAGGTTTTAGTAGACACAGTTGTCTGTTATCAGCTGTTACTTCGTTTGAGTTTTTAAGTCTGCAAATTCTGATTGCCAGAGTAATCTGAAGCATTTAAAGGTTGTGAGACACTTGGTACAAGGAGAAAGGGGAAACTGGAAAAAGCAAACGTGCAGATGAAGATTTTCCGCTGTTACCCTGCAGAAAATTAAGGAAAGATGAAGCTGTTAGCAGCTTTTAAAAAAGAATAATAATCAGAGGTTGGAGAGGATAGATGGGCAAAGGGGTGATACCACAATCCTGCAGTCCTATTTGCATCCCTAAAAAGCCCTCTGTTCAACCCCGTCTTAAGATGAATATCCGAAAACCTAAGCTGTAAATCACGTCAACGTTTGCTTCCTGTCGCCTATCTGGGAATCCCAGGGGCTTTGCCAAGTACTAAATCCCACAGGAATTCTTTTCCTTGGCTTTTCCAAAAAGGTCCTGGGATTGACTCAAGTGGTGGCATAGACAAGCTCCAGTCTGGATGGGAGGCTGAAATAAAACCAATTGCTCCATTCTACCAGTAAGAACTAGCTTTTTGGTTGCAAAGAGAGGAATTATGGGAACCAGCCTTTATCCCAAATGGAAAGCATGCTTCATATTTCACTCAAGCCTTCCCTTTGCTTTTTTTTTTCTTCTATTCAGTTGGGTCTGATTCTTGCAGACTGCCTGAAGAAGTTCCTGTAGTTTTCTTAGCATTCCCTTCCAGCACTGATGAAGTTCCCTAGTTGGGACCTGAAATGTCTGCAAGAAAACAACCAAACATAACGTAAAAGGTAAAGGTTCCCCCGCACATGCGTATTAGTCGTTTCCAACTCTAGGGGCCGGTGCTCATCTCCGTTTCAAAGCTGAAGAGCTAGCGCTTGTCCGAGGACGTCTCTGTGGTCATGTGGCCGGCATGACTAGTTGCCAAAGGTGCACAGAACGCTGTTACCTTCCCACCGGAGTGGTCCCTATTTTTCTACTTGCATTTTTACGTGCTTTTGAACTGCTAGGTTGGCAGAAGCTGGGACGAGTATCAGGCGCTCACTCTGTTATGCGGCACTCGGGATTCGACCCGCCAAACTGCTGACCTTCTGATCGACAAGCTCAGTGTCCTAACCCACTGAGACACTGCGTCCCTCAACCAAACATATAGAGCACCAAATAACCCACAGCTGCCTTCTTCTCTTCCTCCTCCTCCTCCTCTTCCTCCTCCTCCATCTGCACCATGAAATTCAAAATGCACTTTATTCAGAGCAATGTCCCAATTTAATCTTTGATGTGTCAAATTTCATGAAGAACATATTTTTTTTTCTCCTGAATATGCAGAGAACAACATGATAGGCCTGGGAAACCTAATTTTTATTTGATGGGGTAAGGATAGAGAATATGACAATATTAGACATCTGTGAGGCAGCTACACAGAGTCATCATCACCAAGTAGCCACGTTTGTCAACTGGTCCCATTTGATCTAACTAGGAAAAGGTGCTTTTTCAAAAGGCAATTGGACTTTGTTTTTCCCTGAAGAGGTTTAGCTTCGCATCCAAGAAGCTTCTTCAGTTCGGATTGAATGGTGGGGAATGGAAGGATTTATATTCCTTGCAGTCATCTGGTCATTGGTACTCTTTCTGAGAGTTGAGGCTGCTTGGAGGTTTATCTGTGCCCTCGGAGTCACCTGAATAGTGCAAATGGGTGCAGAGCCTTCTTGGAACTGCTGAAAGGAATATAAATCCTTCCGTTCTTCACCATTCATTCAGAACTGAAGAAGCTTCTTGGATGAGAAGCAAAATGACTTCAAGGAAAAACAGAGTCCAGCTGCTTTTTGAAAAAACACCTTTGGGACACCTGGATGACTCAGAATCTCCATAGTCACTGAACCTTTTTCCCATCTTCCTTTTTTCTCTCTTTTTTGAGATATCTTTCAGACAGACAAGCGGTTGATCTTCCCTTAAAACTTGCTTCCTTTCGCAAAAGTAGGATGCTGAGCTTGTCGATCAGAAGGTCAGCAGTTTGGCGGGTCGAATCCCGAGTGCCGCATAACAGAGTGAGCGCCTGTTACTCGTCCCAGCTTCTGCCAACCTAGCAGTTCGAAAGCACATAAAAATGCAAGTAGAAAAATAGGGACCACTACGGTGGGAAGGTAACAGCGTTCCGTGCGCCTCTGGCATCTAGTCATGCCGGCCACGTGACCACGAACACATCCTCGGACAAACGCTGGCTCTTTGGCTTTGAAACGGAGATGAGCACCGGCCCCTAGAGTCGGAAACGACTAGCACGCATGTGCGGGGGAACCTTTACCTTTTTACTAAGTCTGCAAACTGATAGGACTTTGATCTAGAGGATGTCACTTATTGAAAGGGGGGGGAAAGGGGGGAAGTCACGTTCTCTGTCTTCCTCCTCCTGTTGGCTTTAATAAATGTTTAAAGAGGTGTCTTCAAAGTTGGTTCCATGTGGAGCGCATCTCATTTTTAAAACCCCGATACTGCAACGGTTATCTATGTCTGTGCTCAGCATGATTTTCTCAATTATTAATTATCTCAGGGCTTTAAAAATCTGGACACACACCTACAGGATCCAACCATTTTTTGACTTTGGGGGGGTGTTTATTGGGCCGTCCTGCTGTCTCTCTGTGTCTTCTTCACCCCTTGAAATATCAGCTTTAATTTAGTTTAGTTTAGTTTAGTTTTATTGGATTTCTATACCGCCCTTCTCCCTAGGGACTCAGGGCGGTTCACAGGGCATATATAAATAGGTATACAAAAATTAAAAGAAAATTAAACCATGCCCAATTAAAATATAACAATAATGAAATAATAAAACCAATTAAAAACCCAAATTCCCCTTCAGGCCAGACCAGCTAACTCAAACAAGTGGGTCTTCAACCCGCGACGGAAGGATCGGAGGTCCGATGCCATCCGGAGCTCAACCGGCAGTTGGTTCCAAAGTGCCGGGGCACCCACAGAGAAGGCCCTCCCCCTGGGGGCCACCAGTCGACATTCCCTGACCGGAGGCACCCTGAGGAGGCCCTCTCTGTGGGCACGCACAGGGCGGAGGGGAGTTGACGCCGGCAGCAGGTGGTCCTCGAGGTATCCCAGACCCATGCCATGTAAGGACTTAAAGATCATAACCAAGACCTTGAACCTCACCCGGAAGACAACTGGTAACCAATGCAGCTCGCGGAGCAAAGGTGTAACATGGGAGTACCGGGAAACTCCCAGGACAACTCTCGCGGCCGCATTCTGTACCAGTTGGAGCCTCCGAGTGGTCTTCAAGGGAAGCCCCATGTAGAGAGCATTACAATAGTCTAGGCGAGAGGTCACGAGCGCATGAGTGACCGTACACAAGGCATCATTTATACCTTAGAGTGGCGAAGCAGGGAAATAAGGTACCCTTTGGCTCATCTGTGATGCTAGACGGTCTTTCACCTGGCAATCTCTTTGAAATCTTGACATCTTTTTCTCCCAGCTTTAGCACCTTCTTTAAGAAAAACGTCACAGGAGGTAATAGTTGCCAAAAGAATGGCTTTTAGGTCCATTGCTGCCCCGTTTGAGCCTCCATTTCCATATATACAGTACATAGATCTCCCTCCCTCCCTCCCTCTGTCTTTTCTTTTCTTTCTTTCTTTCCTTCTTTCTTTCTTTCTTTCTCTTCCATCCATCTCCTTATGTCTTCAGGCTCCACTCTCCCCACTGTTTTCTTCCTTCCTTCCTTCCTTCCTTCCTTCCTTCCTTCCTTCCTTCCTTCTTTAGGCTCCTCTCCCTCTTTTCTTCTTCTTTTCTTTCTTTCTTTTCCATTCACCTTCTTATATCTTTATGCTCCACTCTCTTCTTTCTTTCTTTCTTTCTTTCTTTCTTTCTTTCTTTCTTTCTTTCTCTTCCATCCACTTCCTTCTTCAGGCTCCATTTTCCCCTCCCCTTTTCCCTCCTTCCCTCCCTCCCTCCCTCCCTTCTTTCTTTCTTTCTTTCCTTCCTTCCTTTCTCTTTCTTTCATTCTTTTTTCGTTCTTTCTTTGTTTCTTTCTTCCTCAGGGGAGAGCAAATCTGTGATAAGTGATTTGCACTGAAGTGCATTTAGGCTGCATCAAGTGGCTGCCAGGGACAAGTGAAACCAGAAGACAAGTGTTGAGTGAAGGGTCTACTAGTGTTCCCAGGGACTGAGCGGTGTTTATGAGTGATGGTCTTAAAAACACGCAATGGAGTTGCACAAAGAATTTGCACTTGTGATGTAAACAGGACAAGCTGTGCTCTGTACAAAAAGCATGAGATTCTTTGCCGAGGAAAGGTCAGTGTGAAGCATCAGAAGAAAGTTTCCATTCAAAGGCGACTGAACAAAATCTCTGCATCTGATCAATTTTCTGCTAGTTCAGATCAAATCAGATACCTTCAAATTGATTGAACATTTCTGAGCATGTGTGCATCTCTGTCTCTCTCCCTCACACACATACACACACACAAACATGCGCACACGCACACACACACACACACACAGAGAGAGAGAGAGAGAGAGAGAGAGAGAGAGAGAGAGAGAGAGAGAATTGAACTTATGTACAGTATTAAACTGAATCTTTTGGGCAATAGAAGTCAGCCTGATTACTTTAAAGTTTCAAAGGTTGTTTATTTACAGTGCTGCCATAGACAAAAATAGAACTGAAATTTGAACTGCTTTGAATCTGATCCTCATGTCTCTCATTTTGCATATAGGATTTTCCCATCCTTTTAGCACCCATTTGTGGGAGTGATAATTTACTTTTTTGCAAATAAAAGGCAGACAAGATATTAATGCTTCTTCTAATTAACCCCAAGTCAACGAGGGATCTTCCCCCCCCCCATTTAGATGTGAAGATCCGACAAGATATACAAATTCCCATTAGATTCCTGGATCTGAGTTTACTCATGCTTGCATTCTGAACCTTAATCTCGGGGGGGGGGGGTCTGAATTAAACACTAAAATAGGAACATTACACAGGATCCATTGATAAGTGTGATAGATGTTAGCACAGAACAAAGCAGCAACCAAACTCCAGGTTTGATAAATGTGTGAAGCTGAAAACTGTGAGCAGAGAAAAGAGACTTCTGTGCCTGAATAAAGACAGATGATTACAGTAATAAATCATTGGGGGGGGGGGAAGAATCACCCTGTAGGGTATTTCTTCTGTCTGGAGCCCATAGCATTTCTCAAAATCAGACTTTTTCCCATCCATTTTACCCTCCAGCAAGACCCTTCCCCGAATTTTTATTTGGTTTCAAATAAAACCAAATCCATCATCCAGTTCTCAGCCACTGCCTCCCATCACAGCTACATTAATCTCATCCTTTGTTTTCAGAACTGTTTCCCTGACCTTTTGCATCTAATTTTTAAGGAATATTTATTATCTCCAGGTGCTAACAAATAGCCGAAGCCCTACAGGAGAGGCAGGGCTGTCTTGAACGTGTTCTCACGCTGCCTATAGTCTCAGGACGAAGTGATTTGTGGCTTAGCTAAAGCTGATGTTCCATCAAAGATTATCACTCACTTTGTGGCCAGGCCTCCGGAAAGTTGCCTTGATAATTAGGCAGCGGTTTGAAATTGCCAACTCCACAGAAAAAGGCTGGGGAACAAGCAGGATTGCGAAGAGTCAAACACTGATGAAATACACGTGGTCCTTGACTTACGACCACAATGGAGCCCAACATTTATGTGGCTAAGTGAGACATTTGTTAAGTGAGTTTTACGACCTTTCTTGCCACAGTCATTAAGTGAGTCGCTGCAGT
Organism: Vipera berus; assembly: GCF_964194415.1. NCBI lineage: Eukaryota > Metazoa > Chordata > Lepidosauria > Squamata > Viperidae > Vipera > Vipera berus. The sequence continues at coordinate 2,076,892 of NC_138214.1, read as the reverse complement.
TCAAAAGTCACTTGGTGCTTTACAGCCCTGTCAAAGCAGTTTATGGAGTTAGTATTTGGCCCCTCAACAATCTGGGTCCTCCTTTTACCGACCTCGGAAGGATGGATAGGTTGAATCATCAAACTTCAGCTAATCAGGATCAAACTTCTTGGCAGTGAGCAGTGAGTTAGCCTGCAGTGCTGCATTCTAACCACTGGGACACCGGCTAAGCGGCCAGTCGTAAATTGAGGATTACCTATAATGACGATAGCAAAAAAAGTTGCACGGCACTATCCTCGTTCAGTCTGTTTGCCTTTGAAGACAACTGTTCCAACCGGGTGACGCTGCCCCATGGGGAAGCAGAACGAGAGGCGATGGTTTTTCAACAGGCAGCTTTCCAAGATCTTAACATTGCTAAACACACAGTAACCCATCTGCTCTGTCGAAGATGCTCTCGTTCATTTATTCCCGGCGTCTTGCGCATTTCTGTTTTAATCGCCCTTGAGAAGTTCAACTGGGAGCGTTCATGCGTTCCGCATTTCCAAACTCCTGGAAGTTGATGTGAAATAAATACATGCAACCAGCATGTATTTATGACAGATGTAGTGTCCTCTGTGTGTGTGTGTGTGTGTGTGTGTGTGTGTGTCACATGAGTAACCTGTGTGATTTGCAGAATGATCACAGCAAAAAAGATTGTAAAACTTGCCGTGGCTCACTTAACAAAGAGCCGTTGGAAATGAGATGGGTGGGAAATCAATTTAATCAGTAAGTAACACAATTGTCTGTCTCAGCAGCAGAAATCGCAACCCCAGTTTGCCGTCATAAATCGAGGACTACCTGTATTTGAGTTGGGATGGGTGATCAGCCTCCTTCCACGTAGGGTTTCCACGCCAGTGGCTTCCTTCATTGGTTTTCACTCATAAACCTGGAGACAGGGAGGCTGAGCAGTGCCACAGGGTGATCAAGAGAGAAAGTCTTGGGGCTAAGTCATGTTTTGATGAGGTCATCTTCTTTTTAATTTCCCTCTCGATATCAGTGGTTGGAACATGGGAGGTGGTTATTTGGGGGGGGTGTTTTTTCCTCCACCCCCCTTCCCCCTTAAAGCCACAGACATTCTACTCTGGGAAAAGTGATTGCGATCCAAGCATAAAATAAATCGGAAGATAGGAGAGCTTTTAACTTCCTCCGTCCAGTGCTTCCCGACCCTTGATACCTGAGGCTTTTGTGGTTTGAAGCACTTGAGTCCCTTCAGATCTAAAAGATTTCACTTAGAGGGAAGAGGCTTATTCCCCTCTTCTGCCCTGTGTTTTGAAGGGGACTGAATGATCCAGCCTTGATCCTTTTTTTCAAAAAAAAAAGAAGAGGGTGAAGTTGTGACGTCCCCATGCATACAAGAGAGCTGGACAGGAACAATTAAAGTGTGCTTAAGTATTTGTAACTATGAATTCTTTTCATTCAAGGCAGGACAATGCTTGTGCTAAACTATAATCCCAGCAGGATTAGCTTAGTTGCCTCCAGTACCATCAGTCTTCCCAGGAAGGCCAGACAGGAAACCCAACCAGGTAACTTAATTCTACTTTATTGTAAGGCTACATGAACTGAATCTTGCAAGTCTGGAAGTACCAATCTCCCACTGTCTCTTTTATAGCCTGAGAAGTTAGGAAGGATGCTTTCTTTCTCTTATCCGATCACTTCCTAGGCAGCGTCTCTTCCAGTCTCCCAGGATCTTTCCTACGTACCATTACAGTGTCAGGCCCTCAAGAAACCAGGAGCTGGGATAGAGTTCAAAAGTACTATGAGTTTACTTCATGCTACCTGTATTCAAGAATCTGATCTGAGAGGTCTCTGGTGCTCTCCAAGCTTGGTTGTTTTCTTGCAGACATTTCAATACCCAAACTAGATAACATCATAGTTTAGGTAATGAAATGTCTGCAAGAAAACAACCAAGCTCAGAGAGCACCAAGGACCCCTCATTTCAGCCCTGAGCAATGAATATTCTCCTTGATAAGAATCTGATCTATTAAGTGCCAAGGCAAATCGGCAATAGATAAGAGTCACTGGAATTCACGAGGGTTTGGACTTAAGTCTCTTATGGGATATCATGACTGATGATGTGTTTTGCCCCACCTTTGGGCTCCACCTGATCACCTCCTGCATACAGGTGCCATTGTTCTTTCAGTGTCCAAGTGTGTGAGATTCCCCCTTACTAAAGAACTCGACAGAGAAATTTCTCCTGCGCTAGCTAGTGTGTCGACCTAGTTGTTGCTGCTTCTGGCAGGTCAAACATCCAGCCGAGCTTCTGGTTTACTCGTTTGCTATAAATAGCTTCTTCCCAACATTGCTATGTCTACAGCAGGTGAGGCCATAAGCCCTGATGGACATTTGGCATTTTGCTCAGGGGAGGATAAAGAGAGATGCCTGACATGATTCCCACGTGCATGCTTTGCATGACTTGTTTGGAGAAGACCTCCGACTTCTTTCTCCTGTCAGATCTACCTTTGGATTGTGAGGATTCCTGCATATTTATAATGGAGTGTCCCACACAGCACCATTACAAACTAAGGTGTGCTCACCTAGATTGGCCCTCACTGTCTGTTCTCACGATGACCAACCCAGTAGACATGGAAGTCCACTAGTCTTCTACCAGATGGCCTTCAGAGGTAGCCCCACTGATATCAAGACTATTAGCCGTTGATCCCCAAAGAAGAGACAGGAGGCCCTTCTTAATTTGGGGGGGGGGGCTTCGGTTGGATGAATCTCAGCTAACCAGGCCATTCTTGCAGGGATAATTTCTGCGTTGGGACTGATAGGGACCACTTCCTTTTTCGTTTATAACATTGGCATCAACTCCTGTTGAGTTTTCCAACTGGGTCTCATCTGGCTTAATTTAAATTGTAACACAACCACCTTGGAAACTCACATGATTTGCTCAGATCTTATATGGAATGTCGGGGCTGTAGGGGAAAAAATATACCCCCATGAATCATGAGTAGCTGCCTCTATTTCCATGGGTCTCCTTCCTGGTTCCTCTACGGTGGCCTTTTTGGCCATTCACCATGCTGCTCTCATCCAGGACAAAGCATGACTGATGTTTCTTGGCGTCTTCTGTTGCAATTTATAGAAATTTCCTGGCACACTTGAATGGGTCTATTAAACACCAGCTTGGCTACCTGGGCCCTAAAAATAGATCCTACAGTCTATGGTCCACTGGAGGACTTGAGAAATTAAGGAATCAATTAACTGTCCCAATTCTGAGACAGAGAGGAGATAGTGCAGGCTCCAGATACTTTGCTTAAAAAAAAGAGAGAGAGAAGCTCACTTTTTCGGCCAGCCAAAAAGCTTTATTTTGTGTCTCTATATTAAGCCAAGAATTCAAGAGTTTTTGCATGGAGTGAAGGAAGAAGTAGCTGGTCCTTGTCTGAAATTGCAGCGTGTTTCTGAAATCTACAAAAAAAAACACCAAAATTGAGAGTGGCTTTTGTGAATCTAGAATAAACCCGAGAGATCCCGTCTTAGTAACAGTGTGATCAGTGGCACTCAAGTCATAAGCCATGAATCAGGGCTAAGCTGTTTTCTTGGCAGCTGTATCTTTAAATGGAGACCTTCAACCTCTATAACCTGAGACTTAAATACGACTTAGAGGGACAGTTACATTTTGGGGTTAGGGAGGAAAAGAAATTAGTCAAATTAGGGGGGAAAATATCCTTTCTTTTTTTAAAAAAATCTCACTTTTAATCACAAGCTTTTCCCCTGGTGGATTTTGCTAAAAATACATTTGTGATCAATAACATCTATGTCTGATGCTCTCACTGTAGTCCCTTCTATCCAAAGGATTACGGCGAGACACCGGGAGTTTGAGCATCTTAAAAACCGGTCCTTGCATGTTCGGAGATGCTACTTTTCAAATTCTTTCTCACTCTGTCCCACTTTGCTGAGTTCACCTTGCTGAAAGGTTATGCTCTTGAACAAAATTATTCTGATGGTTCCCCCAGTGCCATGGCAACAGATTATGATGTCAGCAGCATAGACAAGAGGGGAGGGGGAAAAACAGTTACTAAGAGGAAACAGATTATAAAGAGGGAAAATTCACTTTGCAATGATGGGGTTTTTTTCTTCTCCGACTTCTTTGTTTGCAAACGTCCGTGTCATTTTTTAAAAAATGATTCAGTGAAGGCAGGAAGATATTACATTTGTGGTTGTTGTTGTTATGTTGTGTTTTCTAAGAATGCTGTTTTACTTCTAAGCTTCCAATACCGTAAATGCAGGAAGGACTTCCTTTTATGGTTTCTAAGAATGCAGTTTTATTATTCCCCTCGTTTCGGAATTCTGGGAGTTGAAATCCATACATCTTAATGTTGACGTGGGTGAGAAACTCAAGCACCTATTCCCAGCTGGTCCCTCCAGATGGGCCAGGACTGTTCTACTCCCCCAAATCCCCAGTGCTGACTGGGGAATTCTGGGAATTCTCAACTACCAAGTTGAGAAGCAAAAATGTCCAGGTGAGCAAGGATTAGTTTTAACATCCCCTTTGCACAAACTGTATGCTTCTGTGATGCTCCAAAGGGTGGCGTGGTGGGTTATATATCTTAGATGGGAAAGACCATTGCACTTTTCCTGAAACTGTTGTCATAGCAATAAACCAGCCTTGCAACTTATTGGTTCTAGGTTCTAAAGAGGCAAGAAAGTTGGGGAAAGGCAGGCAACCTCTTTCAATTCAATTAGGAAAGGAGCAGAGCGTTTCACCCTGGTGGCCTGACCGACCATCATCAGTGGCCAGGGCAAAGTTCTCCAGATGGTTTCAACTGTCCTTTTAAGGCGTCACAGTTCCTAATCCTCATGGATCAGGAGAAAAGCATTTTCCCTGAGAAATTCTTGCCACGATCCATAAAATAGCAGCAAAGGAATTCATATTCCAAAGCACAAGTAAATAATAGATAACCGTCAGGCCAATTCATTAATGTCTAAATGTCAATATTTTGCTAATGGCATAATTACCCAGTAAGCCCAAATGCCAGTCTATGAAACAAAACAGCAAACAATTTGTCCTCAGGCAGTCATGCATAATTATCAAGAGATTTTAAAACACTATCTAATTGTATTTATCTCTGTTGCGTGCTGGCAAATCTGCTGCCAACTTCTCTTTTGAACTAGCTGTTCAACTCTCTCCTGTCTTCTCCAAGCAACCTATATCCCTACCCTGAAAGACTTAATTTGCTACTATTAATGGCAGAAAACCAGATGTCAGTAGCCTTTCTCAGGTCCCCTAGCAACTGGAAGACAGCATCTGTTCTGTAAAAGAAGTCAGCTTTGCTTTTGTTTTGAAGTTGATGAAGCTGAGAAGCAGGAAGGCCAGCATTTTTGTAAAGGAATCCTCCTTTGGCCTGGTGACTGATGCACCAGGAGGTCCATGGGAGAAGGAAGTCCCCATGTGGCCATATTCTGCATTCAAGGAACAAAGCTTGGTCTGCTGTTGGGATCAGCAGATCAGCCTACAGATACCCAGACCCAAACCCTCTGGGAGATTTCTCCAGAACTGAGTTGCAGTTCCAACTAGATGATAACAGAGAGTCCTTCACTTATGATCATATTCTCATAAATGAGTAGAGAGGAGGATTTTTCAGCTGTGATGCCTCTGCTTTCACCATGGAAGAAATAGATGATAGACAGACAGACGATAGATACATAGATAGATAGATAGATAGATAGATAGATAGATAGATAGACAGAAGATAGACAGAAGATAGACAGATATGATAGATTAGATATAAAGATGATAGATGAAAGAAAAGAAAGAAAGAAAGAAAGAAAGAAAGAAAGAAAGAAAGAAAGAAAGAAAGAAAGAAAGAAAGAAAGAAAGAAAGAAAGAAAGAAAGAAAGACACAATGTCATTCCTTTGAAAAGCTTCCCCTGGAGAAATTATCCACCTAATTTCTCAGCCTGCAAAATCTGGGGACTGGTTTTCTTCTGCTGTTTGGGACCAGTACCATCATTAAACCCCACCGTAATTCTCTCTGCCTATCCAGCTAGTTTTTGAATGCCGGCTAGGCGAGAGTGACAATTTCCCGCCCTCCTCACTGCTCGCATTTCAGAGTGTTGGACGCCATCCTGGCCCTGAATTAGCCCAAGGCTTGAAAGCTGAAGATCCAAAGCCACTTGAAGCAGAAGAGGCCTTCATCAAACACCTCCGTGTCTTGAGTGGGTTACAGGAGCTTCCAGAGACACCGCCTGGTCTGGCTATGCGAGGCTTGGATTACAAAGAGAAGGAGACATAGATCTGAATCCTAGCTGAGTTACTTTGCTCCTTGGGAGGGATCAGTCCGTTAACATGGGGGGAAAGGAAGGGCCAAGGTTAGAGACAGGCAACCAAGAGGAACAGAAGACTTGACCCCTCAACCAGAGAGCGAAGCACCCGTACAGGTAGCCCTGAAACCAGACAACAAGGATACGCTAGCACTCCTCAGACACCTGTAAGGATGTCCCACAAACTTGTTCTCTTGTTTCAGAGGGCAGAAAAAGCCCTAGAGATAGAAAAAAAAAGTGGTTTCCGAAAGTCTTCACCACAATTGTCAATTTCAATTGTTGTTTTCTTTTGTTTTGAAGAGAATTTTAGATCTTCTTGGAACCTGCCAATAACTTTAGTTTTCGGCACTGAAAAGAATAAATGAATTATGATTAAGTAAACATGTCATTGCCAACCCATCTAGTCTAGACAGGGATGGACTGGGGGGAGGGGGGCTCCCAGAACTTCACAATTCATAGGTCCAAACTAATCAAAGCCTCCTTCTTTTTTGCACCCCAAACCTGGATGCAGCTCTGGCAATGTTGTATCTTAGTTTCCCCTTACTAATCCTAAGTTATCAGAGACTCTCTGGGATGGGTGTGTTAATAGAATCCTTCTTATTTGTTTATAAAATTTATAGGCTGCCCACCTTACCTCAAGGTAACTCTGGGTGGTTTCCTGCACAAAAGATCTTAAGAGCAGATGTTCTACATCCCTTGATGAAGAATATCTGCTCTTGACTCTCAGGAAATCATCATTTTCTGATGGTGAGAACAATTACCCACTGGAACGGCAGAAGTTGTGGGTCCTCCGACACTGGAGGTTTTTTTAAAAAAAAGATATTGGACAATCATTTGTCTGAAAGGGTAGAGCGTTTCCTGGCTGAGCAGGGGGAAGGGACTAGAAGACCTCCAAGGTCCCTTCCAAATTTCTTCTCCTCTTATTCTGTTACCTTGGACCTGCTGTATTGGAGATTTGACCAGATCGTGTTTTGCTTTGTTGAATGTAGGAGAATAGTAGCTAAAAAAATGTTTCCTGCTACACCCTTGCAATCTGCATACCTGTTTCCCAAAATCAGGCCCCCCAAGGAAACGTTGTGCATTTGGTAAATATTTCACTTAGCCTGCATTTGGAAGAATAACGGTTTAAAATACACGATCCCATAGAAGCAGCAAGTAAGCCCGTTGTAAGTATGTAGGAGTGGACTGTTCTGCCTTTTGTGTTCTCCTCTCTCTCTCCATCATCCGACCAAGTATGTTAATCCACTGCATTTTAATTTTCCTTCTACTAATGTTCTGTCCCTTCCCTGATCCTCACCCCCTTCCTCCGATCATGACAAACTTGATTTTCCTCCTCTAAATTTTTCTTAAGTTTTCTTTTTTTTTCTTTTTTGTTGTTTTACCCTTTCATTCTAACTTTAGTTCATTTTGTTGTGTGGTAACCGCAGTTATGGATGACGCCTCTCCTGGCACACAGGAATATATTATGTTACGGCAAGACTCCATCCAATCTACGGAGCTAAAGAAAAGACAATCCCCTTTCCGAACTAAATGCCATGAAATCTTCTGTTGCCCTCTGAAGCAAGTCCACCTCAAAGAGAACACAGAGCTGGAAGGTTTGTGCTCCATGCATCTTTTCTTTCCTTTTGCCCTTTTTGGTTTTCCTTCTCCTCCTTTGATTCCTTCTCCCTTTCCTTTTTTTTCCTCATTTCTTCTTTGCTTTGTTTTCTGGAAAGGCTGCGCCTGGCCTGTTGAGTCTCCTAATGTTCACCTCTGGCCTGCATCTGACGCTACAGGATATGAGAAGCTGCCTAGAATTCATCTCTCCTTGTTTTTGCTTGCTTGTAAATGTGGGGTAGACCCGCTAATTTTACAAAAAAGGTTTGGGAGCTTTTATCACTGTGAAGAAGCTGTTGGTCCCCCTTCGAGGTATTAATAAAAGGACTCTCTGTTCATGTCATTTGAGTTGCCTTCTGGCTGCAAAATTTGCTTGCTCTTCTAAAAGAACATCTCGGAGACTCTTCCCAGCTCCAGCTCCTTCACCAATCCCTGCAGTTCTCTTGATTCCTTTAACGTTGTCCTGAGCTGGGGAGAATTAATATCACCCTGTAGTTGAACCTTAATTTCTTGGGTCCTTCGTGAAAGTTTTGTTTGTGCATTGCTTCTGCTGATCTTCCCAAAATTGCTTATACGAGCTGTAGTTTGCCAAAGCGGGGTAAGGTTTTCTGCATGCCTACTTGCACTTTGGAAAGTCTCTTGCATGTTGCAGAGCAAAACTGGAATGTGTCTGTCTCCTCTCCTCTCCTCTGTTTAATTTATTCTCCAGAGATGGGATCAGATATTGGTTGATGGTTGATGACTTGCTTGTTTATGACTTGTGAAGAGAAAACTCTGGTCTTACTTGCCTGCGGGTTGGTATATGAGATTAAACAATTTTTCCTTTTTGTTGCTGTGGTTTTGGGACAACTGAATTGTTGGTATTTCTGTAATGTTTTCTCTTATGTGTTTTCTATTACTGCCTCAATTCTACCTGGTAAGATTTTGCATGTTTTACACCAGCTTCCATATATGGTTATTTAGCTAATGAATTAATTGGGGGATTGTCTACATACGTGGATTTGATTCGGTATATAAGGGTAGATGGTTTTGGCTGGTGATGAACAAACTGTGGTTTCCTTTGAGTCTGGGTTAGAGTTAGGTTTAAGGAATCACTCAGATCCATTCAAGTTATCTACTAAAGTTGCTATATTTCTGTTCCTTCCCAAATGAACATCTAGGTTTTGAGCTACACAAAATTGTTCCACTCCCATATTTGTTCATGCTTAAATGCAACTAACCTACTATGGGTCCAACCAAGATGAGTGCAAGTAGAGGTAGTATGTTGTTATTTCATCAACAAAGTATTCCAACTTTTGGCATCTCTTTCCGTCATTTAGTTCTGATGCAAGCATCCTTTGACAAACAGGTTTATGAACTCTGAATAGTGATGATGTATCTGAATGAAGAAGGCATTTGTCCAATCTTCTGGATGGCTGGTTGCATAAAAGGTTTCCAGTCACTTTCAGTTGGACAAATATTTCTTACTTGGCTCTTACATATGTGAGTGTTCTCCCAAAGCATAGATCTTTGCTGTGTTGACTGTTCAAATAATGTCCTCTGTAATAGCCTTCACTTGAGGCCTAGTGTCCAGGTCTGTTAAATCACAACTCCCATCACCCCAGCCAGCATGTTGGTTGGGGATCATGGGATTTTTGAGTCCAACAAACAAGGAAGGCTAACTGATAGCACTGGGAGAGGAACTGGTATGAACCTGGATGTAGTAGTTGCACATATGTTTTCAACTGTGATATCCAGGTTTTCAGAAAATAGAACTTCCTTGAAGTTTAATCTCTTGTGATTAAGGTATGAACAAACAGTTCTTAAATCTGTCAACTGCTGGGTCTTTTACATTCAACTTTCATTTGGAATGCATAATTTCTACCACGTATTGTTGTGTCATTTACTGCCAAATGTTCCAGGGTCAATATCTTCACAGTGCTACAGGTTGCAGTCTCGTTAGTGATGGGTGTTGTTTTTGTGAAGTTTCAGCTGTTTAGCGCTTCGTTGCAGTTATCTTGGGACTTCCTAAACATCTCTCTTGAGTTACTTCATTGGATTTTGTTGACATAAGAGACGTATGTTTTCACGATGGCTGCAGCTGAATGTTTGACAGTAGCTTCTCTTGTCGTGCACATTCTGTCCAGTGAGGCTGTCCACTTGGATTTGGTTTTTTTGCCTGATACACAGGGACAAGATTGTGTTGCAAATGTGTCCCCATAGATGAGGAATGTCTTTTACTGGAAAGAAAGCAAAAGGAATTTGACACAGACTTGCCCAAATGGTGCACCATAAATGATGGAGAGCACATGAACATCAGCCAAGCATACACCATCTCTGCCCATGTCCATCCCATGTCTATTCAGTTATGGTTCAGCAGAAATAGACAGAAACTGGAGGTAATCTGTTTGGCAAATGGAAACCTTCAAGCTTGAAGTGGTTTACTAAGCTGGTTCATCCCTGGCTTAGTGTCCTCAGCACCTCAGCTATCTGGCAAACATGACCAAATCCAAAGAATGCTGGAAACTAGCAACATCAGAAGATAACCAGATGTCCGACTGCTAGAGGACTTCTAGGAAGGACACAAACATGGCCTACAATGACTGGATTTTAACAAACTAGAATGAATCCAATTGTCCTGTTGCTTTGCGCATTTCCAGAGGAGTGATAGTAGCCCTGTGTAATGGTGAGCAGATGCAGGACTCAGATGTGTAAATAAATGCCACCAACATGCTGATGAAGTTGAGGCTTTTGGCAGCCACAGAACATTACAGCAATTCCCTTTTTACACTGGGATGTTTGTTCAACTCAACTTGATGCCCTCAAATACAAACGTTTTCACTGATTTTTTTTTCCCTGAATGTTAACAAATGTTCCTTCTTTTTTAAAGAAGCTTTCTCTCTCTCTCCCTCCCACCCTCCTTCCCTCCCTATTCACAAACGGACACACAAAGATACACACACACACACACACACACACACACACACACACACACACGATGGATCCTAAAGCATTTTCTTTTCTCTTTTCTTTTCTCTTTTTTTTCCTTAGGCATCTCAGCTCCATTGCTGTTTCAGGGACATATGTCGTCCTTAAATCATTCTTCCCGAAGATGTTTTAGAGGCCCTCAGCCTCATTCTGAGGCACAAATGAATAACAAAGGACAAATGCTATTTTTCTTCCCTTTTTCCTTCCACTGATTGGTATTGGCTATTCACAAAGGAGTATGGGCAAGAAAAGAGAAAATGATAATATTATCTAATCACAAATGTTGAATGAATATTGATCTTGTAGAAGTGGAAACAAGCGGTGCTGATTGCAGGAATATTATACATTTGCCAGCCGGGAGTGTAAGGCAGGAGAGTAGACTTAGTCTGAAGGGGGGAAAAATATACATATTCATGAATACTCTCCCTGCTTTATTCCTCCAACGTTTCTAAAGGTGGAATGTTTCTTTGTGTTTGTGTGTGTGGGGGGGTGTTGGTTCTCTTTGACGTCCATGAGATCTGTTTTGGCTTGTTCTAGAAGACTTTTGCTAGCAGAAATCACTGTCTGACACATTTCAATGTAGGGCAATATTAAGATGTAGCCTTCCATTAATTCCACTCTGAAAGGCCTGAAACAGTTTTAACCTGGGGGGGGGGCAATGTCTGAAGAAGGGAGAGGCCTTAAACCTGCATTCCAGCCTTCCCCAAAATTGCAGGATGACACTACTGGAGTGACATTTCCCTTCCACTCTTTCACTGTGGACTTTGGAGGAGTTTATGGTGAGGAGAAGAAGGAGCTCAGGGATGCAAACCATTGTTCCACTTGTAGGAGAATAGCAAAAGGGCCACTGTTTTCTTTTTTCTTTTGGTAACGTAATTGTAGGTCTTCCCACCATCAACCGCTTCCATTTCTCCCTCCACTTAATTTTGGAGAACAAAACAATGGGGGAAAAATAGAGATTCACCAGTGGTAATTTTGGCAGCGCAATCCTCTCTCTTTCATGAACAGGCTGTGGAAGGGCAGAAAATGGGTCGCTGAAGAAGGGTACAAGCCCATGCGGTAGACTAAGTGATGAAACCAACATCCCAGAAAAGTTAAAAGTCACTTCAGGTTGGTTATCATGAGACAATGCTGGAAGCCTGGTTGTACTCTTATAGTAGCTCTTCCTCCTTATAGTCAGGGAATGAGGGAGGTGTCTGTCGCACCCACTTCCAGGTGTTATCTGGACCTTCTAGACTTCAAAACATGTTTATCCTTTGCCCCCTTGGCAATGGAGCTCAACTACCTCCATCAAGGCCATCTTCCTTGCTCTCAACACATGCTTTTTGTGGGGTGTCCTTCCTTGCTAAAATTATCTATATACAGTGGGCTATAGGTAACACTCCAAAGGTGAGCTCAGTCGGGAACCCGGATAAATCCAGTGGGGGAAAAATAAGATAAGTTGGGTAGAAAACCATAATCATTCTATTAAAATATATCAAGAAATAACATTTCATGTTCTGGCCAAGACTTCTGGATCAGCTCACTGATGGAGATGACCTGTCTTTGGTTATTGGAGTATTTTTGTAGAATGAAACAGACACCAAACTGCTCCATTGAACCCTAGAATGTCCTGGTAGCTCATCCATCTTCTAACATGACTGTGGCCAACCTTTGCATTCTCCTAAATTCTCCAGAGAGGAAGATAAATGGAAGCGTCCCATGGCCTGCTACACCATAATTTCCCCAGATGTTTGTGTGTCTCTTCTACATTAGCTGGAGGCAAATGTGCAGAAGACATGCACCGCTTTTCTCGAGCAGAGACGCAACAGCCAAAGGGCTACCAGCATGTCCTCCTAACCATGATTTGTTCTCCTAAATACATGAAGCGTCAGCCCCTGTTCTTTTTTTTTCTGAAAAGGAAAGGGATGCGAAGCCAAGTCTGGTTTTGAAAATGTAATTTGTATCCATACATTCAAAGCAGACAAGCTCTAATGAAGTGGTGTGTTTTGTATGGGGTGGCTGGTTGCTTGTTTGAAAAAAAGGAAATGAAGAAACAAAAGCACGTCCTTTGGATTGCTGTAGTTCTACAATCCCTCCTTTGGCATGAAGCCCAAGCTTGTTTATATATTTTTTTAATGGAATTATCTCTTCTTCCGGCTTCCTGCTTCCCTTTCCATGTAGTCTCCCTCAAGGCACATCTAACCGTTTGTACAGAAAGGCAGAGTAGCCTAGCAGGTCGAGGGCTGTCTGGGGAATGAAGGCCATCAGCTTCCCATGGAAGCAAAACAGCTCAGAAGAAATGGGATGGACTCTACAAGTTGAAGCAGATGCTATCTTATATGGACATCATTCACATCCTACCATGAGTAGTAGGATGATGGCTGGTTACTCATCGTGATTCTTCTGCCTCACAAGAAGCTGATCTGTGCATAAAGCTTAGGGAGCACCAAGGACCCCTCACTTACAATCTCAGGTCCTCCAAATCTCTACCATTATAAGTCCCATCATCCTCCATTACCTTCATGCCCACAACTGCTGGACATGATGAGAGTTGTAGTCCAACACATACGGAAAATCCCAGCTTGGTGACGGTTGCCCTAAATTCCATGTTCTTCATGCTTACCTCCCTTTATAGCTTGGGTTGATTTGCAAGCTGTCCTTGGTCCTGTTAGTTCCCAAGATGTTCGCTCCAGTCTTCTTTCTCCCTCTATACTGCATCACAGCACAAGCTGCATAAACAAACAAGGGATAGAACATCCTTCTCCACCACAGCAGACACTTCTGAATCGCAAATTACAAAATCATGAATGTCAAATGGCCCATTACATTTGCAGAAGCAATCAGTGTAACAGCACATCCAAAACTGAGCATTCTCCAACAGGCTGGCTGGTTGGCTTAGTGTATTTCTGAAGCCAAACAGAAGCGAGACCTTGGAGAGGGGGGTAACTGTTAGACTTCCCCCCCCCTTTTTCCCAAAACATGAAAATTGGAATCTAAAACTATTTCGCTGAAGCGGTGATGATTAAACTAGATGTCTCTAAACTGTTAAGCCAAGGTCTTGAAGACAAGAGAAGACGCATCGTTAACATTTATTTTTATTTTTTTAATGGAGTGATATGGCTGCCCATCCCACATACCTAATTTCAGGTGGCTTAGAATATTGAGAAGAATAAAATCACGGGCAAAAGTTAAATTCCATAGCAGCTTGAAAGAAAAGAGAGCAAAGCCAGGCTCAGATGTTCAACAGAGCCAGAGGGTTGGGTCATAGTCAACGGCCCAGACTTGGCCATTGAGCTGCATCTTCAGGACCTTTCAGTAGATGAAGCCAATCTGATCTCCAGAGGGGATGGTGTTCCATTCAGAAGAAGCTGTCTTCTGGGACCCTCCTGCTGATACAACCTGGATCATGCCCTTCCTGCTAAAATAGATGGGATGGGTACGGTATAGGTGGTCCTTGGCTTAAAACATTCATTTCGTGACTGTTTGAAGTTATAACGGTGCTGTAAAAAGGGACTTATGGCTATTTTCACACTTACAGCCATTGCGGTCATGTGATCAAAATCTGGACATTTGGCAACTGGCTGATATTTATGACGGTTGCCACATCCCTATGATCAAAAGGGGTCCTGCGATCACCTTTTGCCCCCTCCTGACAAATAAAGTCAATGGGGAAGCCACCCTAAGACTAATTTAATCACTGCTATGATTTGTTTAACAACAGAGACAGAGCTCATAAAATAGAACAAAACTCACTTAACAAATGCCTCACTGAGCGACAGAAATTTTGGGGCTCAATTGCGGTCGTACGTCGAGGTCTATCTGAAATGGTGGGGCCAAGTTGGTTGCCTCCCGAAGTTGTGGGCGCTCCAACACTGGAGGTGTTCAAGAAGAGATTGGACGGCCCTTGGTCTGAAATGGTTATGGGGTCTTCGGAAAGAGCAGGGGGTTGGACTAGAAGACCTCCAAGGTCCCTTCCAACTCTGCTATTCAGCTGAATTGTACTGATCCTTAGTGTGAGAACAAAATGAAAAGAGCCACATGGAATTTGGCCTTCGAGCATTCCAAGTTAGGAAGCCGGCCGAACCTGGGAAGGCCGTGGAAAGAAACCAGAACTTATCATCAACATCCAGGAGCCTTGGCGCCAATTGAGCAATAGATCCCTCTTTGACTCAAATCCATTTAACTGAAATCCATCTTTCCATCCTCTCCCCTCTCTGTCAATTTTCTCCTCCGTACTTCATAGGTTGACCTCTGGAAGCTCTTTCAGCTGGACTGGAAAAATGGAGACATCGGCTATTAACACAGTGCCCTGCTCCGCTTCTTGTCATAAGCTGTCTCGTGTCATGTCAGAGAGCTGAAACTATTTCCCAACACAGAAGCCGTTACTTAGACCTGAAGGGAAGGGAAGGCTGAATTACAAGGAAAGAGAGCCATTCAGATCTTCCCCACACCAGCCCTGACATCAATCTTTTGAGCCATCCAGCCGGTTAAAAAAAAAAGCCGATTTATTTTTATCCGTCTCAGTTCTTTTTAATTAGAATTGCTTACGGATATTCATTTTAGGAAATCTATTTCCAAGGAGGTGCGCTTCAGAACGCCTTAAGCAGACGCTTTGTGTGTTAGCTCATAATTAATTTTAATAGGATATTACTTGTAGTTTCATGTTGGGGCCCTCTTGTAAATGACCAGCATCTCACTTCCTTTTCATTCCAACTGCAATCATCTCCTAGTGAAAGGTGTTTTCATTCTCTTAGACTTCGGTACAAAAGCTTTAGCGGCACACACATTTCTTTCCAGGTGTGAAACCTGAGTGTGAGCCAACCACCATGCACAGCTAGAACTCAGCTGAAGGTGTTAAAAAACGGTGTATTGGGTTGCAGTTGTGTGTTTTTTCTCTCTCTCTCTCTCCTTTTGCAAAAACTGGTTGTTAGCACCCCATCAAAATTCTTAGCTCAAAGGAAGAGGTGATAGAACAATCTAGTCTATCAATGCAATGTCAAATGGCACATCTCTTTGGGGCTAATGGCCAGGGCTGGCATCCTACATCATGCCAGGTATTCCCCTATCTCCTTCTCCCACTCTGTCCTTCCCCCACACCAAAGGGGCAGGACCAGCTTCAGTAAATAGATGACATCACGACAAAACCGGGATTTTAAAAAGTAAGGTAAATCCAATCAAAATTAGATGACATAGAACAGATAACAGTGATTGCCCACATCTTCAATACTTTATTCCTTCTGCAAAACTGAAAATTACAATTGGGGGGGGGGGGAAATTAGAGGGAACTAGGGTTAGAGCCCAGAAAACTCTGGCTACAAGCCATTCTAGAGCCCCTGAGGTATGGTTTAAATGGAAATGTATCGCTGTGCTTTCTTTCTTCAATCAACTGTTCTGCAGTAAGCATTCCTTTTATGTTCTACCAGGATATTTGTAGCTCAGGGTTGAAATGAGGGGTCCTTGTGCTCTCTGAGCTTGGTGGTATTCTTGCAGATGTTTCATGACCCAACTAGGGAACATCATCAGTGCTAGAAGGGAGGAGGAGGAGGAGGAGGAGGAGGAGGAGGAGGAGGAGGAGGACTGTGGAGTCCTCTCTGAGCTTGGTGGTTTACTTGCAGATGTTTCATGACCCAGCTAGGTAACAACATCAATGCTCTTTTATGTTCATTTCACAAAGAAGCATTTATTCACCGTGTCACAGTCACTCATTATATTTTAGTCTTACAACCTATCTGGGTTTCACGGATGACAACAGTCTGTTTTTCTGAACCCAAGACTTATTAGATGATGGTTACTGAGATCCAAGCAGATCAGTGAGGCTCAGTCTGTAGGGTTCACAATCTCTGGCTGAAGAAGCCAGGATCCTGCAATCATGCAGCAGTTAGCCACTGAGTTATGATTGCCTACAGTCAGCACTGCAGAGATCACCTTTCCTAGCCTGCAGTAATAGGTTTGTTGCTAATGATCTGGTTGACAGTGAACACCCCAGATGAAAGACCCAACAGATGTCCAGCCTTCCCACTGTTCTAGCTTCAGGTGTGCATTTGGCCTCACCTGGCCTAACGCCACCCAAATTCCTCAAGCTGGCCAGCAGAAATGCTGCACGGAGCCTTGGGAGCTGAGAGAAGTAATGAAGCTGCATTGCCCCAGAACGGCATTTAAGAAAGACTGCAGACTAACAACAAACTGCTTTTGCTGGCTAGTATCTGCAGTGCGTGTGGGATGAGCGTAGCTCAGAACAGAAAAGGAGGAGGGGACTTCAGTCAGCAAAAGAGCTGGGTTTCTGTTCCATCGAGAATTAATTGATGTTTGCAGGATTGCGCGCCTCGTGTTTTGCTCTTTTTTTCAAGAGATGCCATCTTGCGACACACGAGTGCCAGAGAAATAAATGTGCACTGTGGTTTGTGCCAAAATACACAAAGCGGCTTTTTGATACTGGCTTAAAATTACAAGCACAAAACAAGACAGGCCAGATCAGTTGTTGGGTGATGCCAAATCACACACGGTCCTCTTTCAAGGAAGTCTGATCATCGCTGCATCAGGAAAATTCAGCTCTTTGGGCATTACTGGGAATCTCCAGTAGTGCCCAGACTCTTTTCTGGAATAATTTCCTTGTACCTTTTAAAGGTTTTTGAGAGTTGCTGTGGAACAGGAAAGAGATGCCCATACCCAGCTCCTTCCTAAGGACCAGACTAATCCATGGAAGGAAGGGAGGTCTATAAACTGGCCAGCCAAGTTGGCTTGATAGAACCTCGTGCTTTCAGAGCAGCAGAGTTGACAAGGAGTAATTAACTTTTTCTCCCCCAAAATGTCATTTGGCCAGAAATGGATTCCAAGATGAGTTGGGTCTTTGTTCTGAGCCCTGAGCAGGACCCTCTTGCTTGTAATCCTGGAGAGGACAATAGTAGAGGATGGGTATGGACTTCCAGATAGAAGCTTATCAAGGAGAGAAGCAACCTAGAACTAAGGAGAAATTTGCTGACAGTTAGAATAATTCATCAGTGGAACGGCTTGCCTCCAGAAGTTGTGGGTGCTCCATCACTGGAGGTTTTTAAGAAGAGACTGGACAGCCACTTGTCTGAGACGGTATAGGTTCTTCTGCCTGAGTAGGGGGTTGGACTGGAAGACCTCCAGGGTCCCTTCCAACTCTGCTCTTCTGCATTTTTATTCTTATTCTGCATTCCTGACCTGTATATGAGCTTCCGGAAGGTCCCTGGAAACAGATAGATCAGATCAAGTGAAGCTTTCTTGCCCATGTGGAATTCAATGGTCTTCCTAAACATAAACAAAATCTACACTTCCTCTAATGAATCAGTTAAGATGACTGCTCCCCATATCTTTAAACTGACCTATTTGCCAAACTACATATTACACTTTAGGGATATTTCATCCAGACCACTGAGGGCTGCTGCATGGAAGAACTGGGAAATCAGTTAGCATACTTCTAGATTACAAGATAACCTCCTCCACCCACCTCCAAAAAAGTAAACGTGGAAGGAATAGCTTTCTAAACACCTGGTTGTCAAACACTGAAAGTTAGAGATGCCCAAGAAGACCATCTTAGCTTCCTCCTCCTCCTCCTCTTCCTCCTCCTCCTCCTCTCTTCTGGTGATGTTTGAGTTGAATTTGTTTTCCCACCAAGAGGCACTGAAATTAGGAGTTTGGGCTCATAATTTTCCTCCCCAAATTTTTTTTGTTGCTATCAGATTTCTGGTCCTTGAACCTAACTCCTTTAAAAAAAAGGAGCCATGTTGATAGCTTGAAAGAAATTCAGCTGAATCTTCCAATTTTTTAACTGAATTTGAAAGTCCATTTCTGGCTTCAAACGACAGAAGGTTCTTGACTTATGCACTGCCAGCAACTTCTAAATTTAGCCCATATTGCTCATGAGAACTGGCACTTTCTTGTATGGGTGCCAAGATCTCCATCTTTCATTCTCTGCTTCCAATCCAACCATTTTTCCATTCTTTTCCTTTTGTTTCAGAGACACCAACTGAATCCCTTCAAATTCCATGGAATTTGAAGCTGTTTGTGCTCCACTAATATCCATAGTTTCTCTAGAAGCCCCAGAGATTTTCAAGATGTCTTAGTCTTGAGGAGTGTTAAAACAAGAAGGAAGCTCAAAAGTCAGGCACTGAGAATGTCAGAAGGGAGTGGATAAAATGACATGTTGTTTAGCACTTAAAGGACTTCCCAGTTCACACATTCCAAAAAAACCTCACTATTTGTTTAACCACATAAACAAATAATTCCTTTAGGCATCATGAGGTTTAATTTGGGCTTAAAATGTTGAGGCCACCTAATCCCTGTGCTTTGCAAACCATGACCAATGTTACATGTAAAAAGGTAAAGGTTCCCCCGCACATGCGTGCTAGTCGTTTCCGACTCTAGGGGCTGGTGCTCATCTCCATTTCAAAGCTTGTCCGAGGACGTCTCCGTGGTCATGTGGCCGGCATGACTAGACGCCAAAGGCGCACGGAACGCTGTTACCTTCCCACCGTAGCGGTCCCTATTTTTCTACTTGCATTTTTACGTGCTTTCAAACTGCTAGGTTGGCAGAAGCTGGGACGAGTAACAGGCACTCACTCTGCTATGCGGCACTCGGGATTTGACCCGCCAAACTGCCGACCTTCTGAATTATGGCTAGGTATACGTATAACATTGGCTCATGGTTTGCAAAGCACAGGGATTAGGTGGCTTCAACATTCTAAGCCTAAATTAAACCTCATGATTGCCTAAAGGAATTATTCAACCCATCAGAACTACGTCCATAACTGGACACAGTCCTCAAGATGGGATCAGACCAATTTAGAGTGAAGAGGAATAATGACTTTCTGTGCATTGAAGTTCAACATTCCTAGAGTAGGAGGTAGGGAAACCCCAAAATTTGGGCTTTTCCAAGAGGGAAAAGCCCAGATTTTGGGGTGAAGAACTGGACAGTCCAATAGTCTTTGAAGCAGCCTCAGGAGGATTCTTGTGCCACTGATGGTTGCAAATGAAAGAAGTGAAGATGTAGCTGTAGGTCAGTTAAGGCTTTCAATAAAATGCATTTGGAAAAGACGATGATCAGAGGAGATGTTTTGAGCTAAAAAGTCATGTTATCTGATCAGTAGCAGCACTACTACTACAAGTAGTGGCACCATCACCGATACTTTCAAAGAAGTCCATAAGATGGACACAAGAGCTTCTCTTTCTCCATGCTGCTTGTCTCTGGTTATGACCGAAGCAGGGGTTGAACTAATGTGCCTACACCAGATTTTCAATTCGGACAGAATTTTTGTGGTAGAGTTCCCCAATATGTGAAATTATAATGTGATCTGTTCGATGTGCTTTATGAACAATGGTTTATGGCTCAGTTTTATATGCTGAGCCAATTAACTGGCTTATTTAACAGACCATGGCCAATCTCAGCTTAGTGGAAACATATTTTGAACATCTTTTTCCCTGACTTGGTGCAACTGTGGCAAATTTTAAATCAAGTCTAGTGACAGTCAGAGCAAATTCTATGGTAACCTGGAGAGGGGAAAGAATTACTTTCAAGACTGACTGAAATCTACAGTTTACGTTTGGAGATCTGCTCTTGAACAAATTGATCCTCTGCTGTTATTTTCTGCTGAAGTATCTAATGGGGAGAGGTTTTCACTCAATTCTGTTGTCTTCAATGAATGCTCATAGCAGTCTGATTAGGGGGGAGGAGGAGGAGGGGGAGAAGGAGATGGAGAAAGCGGAAAAGATGGGTGGAGAAGATGAGTGGAGGAGAAGGAGAAGGAAAAGGAGAAGAAAAGGGGAAAGGCGAAGGAGATGGAGAAAGAGGAGAAGATGGGTGGAGAAGGAAAAGATGAGTGGTAGTGGTGGTGGAGGAGGAGGAGGAGGAGCAGGGCCTTGCTTTTGTTTGACATTTGTCTTTCACTTTATTTTTTAAAACAGGTACATTTGAAAGGGGGTGGGCCAATAGGAGAATTTCTAACAGCCAAACCATCCCTGCTGACAACCCTTTGCTTCTTCCCCTGTGGAAGTGCAAGACGGCTAAGGAGTCACAAGATGATCAGTTGATCTGGCAGCCTGAAGATTTGAATTGCAAAAAAAAAGAGTTTTTTTTTTATTTTAAAAAACGATTCAAGATAGCCATGCATTTTAAACTAGATTAAATGACAATGCAAAAATAGGAACGTAAGGAATATATTTTCAGGAAGGAAGGAAGGAAGGAAGGAAGGAAGGAAGGAAGGAAGGAAGGAAGGAAGGAAGGAAGGAAGGAAGGAAGGAAGGAAGGAAGGAAGGAAGGAAGGAAGGAAGGAAGGAAGAAGGAGAGAGAGAGAGAAAGAAAGAAAGGAGGGAGGGAGGGAGGGAGGGAGGAATTGTTGTAAGTTGAAGACTACCTGTAGACTTTGAGGGCCTTGTCTTCACAGGATGGTTCAGATTTCTGCCCATATCTGCCACCTGGTGGCAACCTCATCCACAGCGCCATCCACTTCATCATCTTAAAAAGAAGTGCAGAAGAAGGGAGTACTGAATAATTGAAATATACAAAATGGCCCTTTTTGTAGAATTATGTCTAGACTGGTGCCTTCCCAACTAGACCAAGCTGGCTCTCTCTTTAACCCTCTAAACCAAACGGCCATTGAGCCGTATCTCAAAGTTGGTTGCCAACCCCAATCTTTGCTCCCTGCCAGCAGGCAGCCGGTCCACTCGTTTCTCTGCCTGATAAGCCAAGGAGGAGACTCACAAAACCAAAATAGAATCATTCATATTCAGTATGAATATAACATTTTAACCATCTGCTACTTTCTTTTTCTTTTTCCTTTGCTAAGATTTAGCCGTTGGCTGAAGAAAGATAGGAAAGTAGAATTCATACCACCGTTTCTTGCAGCTATGCGTTGGCTGCCTTGTCAGAATCGCAGCTTGGGCTCAAGTCGTGAACTGAGAAATAATTGACTTGTCAGAAAACGGTATAGATCGCAGGTCAGAGCCCCCACCCCCTCCAATTCTGAGCAGATAGACAGACGCCCATGAAAAGGACACCGCACGAAGACAACATGACCTACATGCAGATTCTTCAAGAGAACTGGGAATTTACAGTAACAGAGTTAGAAGAGACCTTGGAGGTCATCTAGTCCAACCCCCCGTGCTCATGCAGGAGACTTATACTATTTCTGACAAATGGCTGTCCAGTCTCTTCTTAAAAGCCTGTTATAAGGCCAAAAATGATTGCATTTGGGGAACGTGTGTCTGAAGTACTTGCCTAAATTATTTTTTCCAGCATAGAAATATGATATATTTTGTAAGTCTTTGCAGCCATGGGTGAAGGGACCCAGCTGGAACTCAAAGCCTCCAGAGTCACAGAATATCAGACAACATACCTTCCCTAAGAAAGTGGACTGCAATCTCTGGTTGGGAATTATGGGCATTGGCGAATGCTGGAGTAAGAAACAGATTTCATGCCTTCTCTCTGTCCAGGAGTCCTCTGGCTGGGGATGATGGAAGGTATGGTCCATCTACATGGCTGGGGAAGATGGGAAGTGTGAGTCTAGGAAACGCTGCTTTGGGGAGGTCTTTCTCGGGACAGAAAAATATCGCAGTTCCCATCCTGCAAAGAAAAGACAAAACATAATTCACAGAAAAGACTTTTTTGGCACCATGAAAAATTCAGCAGAGCTTCTCGTCCACTTTGTTAGGGAAGATATGTGTCCAATCCTTTCTGAATTTGGAGGGCATTAGTTCCATCTGCAACCCTACTTACAAAATATATCATATTTCTATGTTTTTTAAAAAAAGAATTTAGGTTAAGTACTTCAGTAAAGCTGAAGAAGCTTACAGTAACAGAGTCGGAAGGGACCTTGGAATCAGGTAGGATGAGAAACGAAACATCTTCAAAGAAAAACAAGAAAGTCTAGTTGCCTCTTGAAAAAAAAGCATCTTTGGGGACAACCAGGACCTGGAGGACTGAGAATCTCCATAGACATGAAAAAATTCAGATTTCCTAGGAACTGCTGCCATCTTGTGGTATTTCAGTGCACCAAGCTGAAGTTCAAGAAGATCCTTCTCAGACCATGAATGGTTGCTAGCTGGTAGCCCCTGGCTGATGTTGGGCTTGGAAGCTAAGCAAGGTCAAACCTGGTTAATATTTGGAAGGGAGACCACCGTGTCTCTAGCCCAAACTGAGAAAGTTTCAACATTTTTAGAAGAAGATGAGAACAAACCACCAAAGTCCCCTTGCCAAAAATAATCCCATGTGAAACCCTCATCATTTCAGCTTGTTTTAAAGGAAACCTGAGGCACACACATGGAGACACATATTTCCCCAAAGCTTTAGACAGCTCTATAAAGCAGTTCCTCGGTTGCAGGTTTCGGCTTTCACCAACCTCATTTTTTTGCAAAATCTGAGGGGCTGCAACAAAGAAGAGGAAGGGTCAACTTGTTCTCCAAAGCACCTGGAGGCTGGTCAAGAAGCAACGGATGGAAACTACTCAAGGACAGAAGCAACCTGGAACTAAGGGGAATTTTCCTGACAGTGAGAATAATTAATCAGTGCAACTGCTTGCCTCCAAAAATTGTGGGTGCTCCAACACTGGAGGCTTTTAAGAAGAGATCAGACAACCATTTGTCTGAAATGCTATACTGTTTCCTGCTTGACCAGGGGGTTTGGACTAAAAGACTTTCAAGGTCCCTTCCAACTCTGTTATTCTGTTATATCTGTTAGCTGGATAGTCACTTGTCCCTTAAGGGTCTTCATTTAAGCAAATGATGCTCACCTCCTGATACCTGCATATTAATTATTGATCTGCAATGTAATCAAGGCATGCAGCTATCCCATTGCTGGTGTTTTCATTCAAACCCACTTCCAATTCCTTTATTCATTCCTGGTTCCCCTTTATACTTCTCAATTATTTATTTGATCTTACCTGATATACTTTCAGCTGTGGTGGGTTTCAAATATGTGAACAACCGGTTCTCTGCATGGATGCCGCTTCCAGAAGTCCATTCTGGGCCTGGGCAACACCAAATTAGCTACCGGTTCTGCCGAAGTGGTGCGAACTGGCTGAATCCCACCACCGACTTTCAGTCACTGAAATATATTGTATAATCAGGTCAGAATTCATTCCAGATCTTGAAATAAAATAACAAGCCCTAAATTTTACAAAAACATTCAGCTGGTGTATTAGTAATCTTTAGATGCTGAGCAAACTGCCATTTAATAAAGCCTGCAAAACCAAATGAAGATTGAAAAACCAGAGATTATATATTCAGATGTCAAATAAAGAGCATTGATAAATAATTATTATTATTATTATAAATTTGCTACCTGTGACGGACTACTAGCAATATATATTTATATTGCTGCATTAGCCAGGCAGTTGAGTTAAATGCCCACCAATGCTAAAAAAATTTGCTTCTTTAATTATTCACACCAAAAATCAGCATTACATGAGCCATTCTTAAAGCTTTGATTTAAAATAAATAAATAAAAAAGGCTACAATGACAATCTGTTACTGCATGGACTTTATTCGCCACCAGAGAGCAGAATGGGACCAGCAACCAAATTTGGAAGGAAAAAGAAAGAAAGAAAGAAAGAAAGAAAGAAAGAAAGAAAGAAAGAAAGAAAGAAAGAAAGAAAGAAAGAAAGAAAGAAAACATCACATTTTAGCTACTGTAACTAAAAAACCCTCTAAGTTGATTTGTAAGGAATTTATTGGGATGATGGCAAGATCAGATAGCAGCAAAACCTAATTGTAGCTGCACAGTTCCTACACTCCATTTTCTGGTTTCATAAAGCAAACTTACTATTTCCATCCTTTAATATTGTGCCAGCAATAAAGACATAGAGGGGAAAAATGAAGGAAGCATAAAGCTGATACTCTCCTCCTCCTCCTCCTCCTCCTCCTCCTCCTCCTCCTCCTCCTCCTCCTTATAGTTTATTTGTTTTGGGGTATTGTTATTCATCTGATCCAAGAAACCTATTCCTTCTTCTTCTTCTTGTCATAATTTCAGATCTTAAGGATAAAATTTAATTTTCTGGGTGAAAATACATTGTACCAAAGGAGCCGGGTAAGGTACGTCAGGAAAGTGTATACAATTGGACCCATTGCACTGAAGTTAAAGTTCATTGGTGTTTGGACCACGGAGTTGCATATTGCACCTTAAGTTTCATTCTAAAAGAAAGGTGGATTATAACTCTGCGTGTGTGTTTGTGTGGGTATTTCAAACACTGCTTCGCATATGATTATTATTCAACGAGCAGTTTTCAGATTTAATTCCTGGCATCTCCAGTGAAATGGTTGAGCCAGCAGATGGAGGAAGAAGAAAACAGACTTTCTGCCCCATTGAGTGAGACAATCCTAAATTAATTGGACAAACAGTAGCATTTTGTATAAATCAGCTTCCTACATTCCAGCTGGCAGTCAGCAGTAAGGACGCTTTCAGATCTCAAGCTCTGTGTAGAACAAGGTGGAGTAAATATGGTGAAGGTAAGGGAGGCAGCATTTGGGTGGGGGTCTTTAGGCACGGGGGGGGGAGAGGGGATTCTGTTAAGCCCTGAGCTCCTTCTTGTTGTGCTCTCTCTATCCCATGCCTTCAACAAACTTGATTGTGTGCACTACAGCCACCAGATCTGGGTTGTTGAAATCCCCACAATCCCTAGAAAGCAGCACCACTTTTTTTAAAAAAAATAACCCCCTCCTGAGACAACCACTTAATGGTAGCATCTCTATGATGTCATCTAATGGTTGTCTAGATCTTTGGCAGCCCAGTCATGATAAAGCATGGAAGGAGGAAGAAAAATCAAGTGGGGAAGATCTACCACCCCTGTTGCTTCTGCCTTCTGCAGATGCTGGGAGCTTCTCTAGTGTTCCCTGCTGCCTCCTCTCTTCTTGCACTGATGATGTTACCTGGTTGGGTCATGAAACATCTGCCAGAAAACAACCCAGCTCAGAGAGCACCAAGGACAGCCACAGTCTCTTCGTTTTTCCATTCTCTTCCTTCCTCCTTGTGAAGGAACAAGAGAAGAAAGATCTTAGTTGAGGAGGTCTTCCAAGCCAATGGCAAAGAATTCAGTTGGCAACCTGACTTGCCCCATTATGGATAACAGAGACTTTAATTAAGTGAATCCTGGTTTTTATGTAGCCATCCAACTGTGTTTGGGAATGACAAATGCCCTTTGGAGGAGGAGAAGACTTGACTAAAAGAAGAACACAAGGCCACCCTATTCTCATTCTACTTTAAGACATTCAAAGTGATACTCATGATCTTTGATGACACATAGATTTCCTTGAGAAAAACACAGGATTTCAAAATGTGGCCGACATAAACCTTGATCGCAGCATTATAGCTAAGCACATTGATTTGTGCTTTGGATTGTAAGCCGCCCTGAGTCTTCGGAGAAGGGCGGGATATAAATGGGATTTTAAAAAAAAACCAGAACTCAAATCTTGATTGATGATGTCAGGGTTACTTCCAGAAGAAACTTCCAAACTTTGCCTTGAAACTGTCATTATTGAGTTGCAGGAAAAGGAAGCTTGTTAAATATATGGAGAGCAATCCTACCGACTCTGTAATCAGTCCAATTTGATTGCATGGTTGACATGTAGACAGGAGGGAATGACATTTGGTTGTTATCCCAGCTCTGAGTACTCCTTGAGCCAACATCTGCCTATTTGGGGTGTGTCCCAAAACGTGCGTTGTCCACAACACAAGTTAGCAATTTGCTCCTCAAGAAGCTGAAGACCCTGTTCTCTGGTACAGCAGCGACCACACCCAGTAAGAGATGCATCAAAGTGGCAATTCTCTCGGGAGTTTTGGCAAACATGATTCCTGTAAATGTTTACAACTCCGTTCATAGATCATCAATAATTCAGCTTAAACAAAACCAGCTTGGATATTTTTCCCCCTCTAAAAGGCTTTTTTGTACAGTTTTTTTTTCCAACGGAAACATTAAAAAGCCAAGGCCTCAGATACTGGGGGATCTGGTTACACTGAAGATAATTTTCCTCCCTCGTGATCTTAAATGGGCAAATAAAATCCACCATTTTGCGAAAAATGAAAAATCACACTGAAGCCAAAGCAGCAGCAGCAGCAGCAGCGAGAGGAGAAGGGGAGGAGGACGTCAAAGCCGCATCTCCAACTTTGCCAGAAGACAACTTTTCAAAGCTATGCATTTTTAATGCACGCTGAAAGTCGTAATGGTCTTCAGCTCCTAATGTCCATTAATGATCCGTGCATACCACAAAGATGTTTCTAGCCGATACCTTGGAGAATTCTTTCCATCCATCGTTAAACTTTCTCTGAGCTTGCTCGCAGATGCAGGCTGCCATTGAAAGGGCCAGCACCGGCAACGGAGGAGAAGGATGGCGTTGGGGTTACGGAAGTCGTACTCGGGTAAGGAGGAAAGAAAGAAAGAAAGAAAGAAAGAAAGAAAGAAAGAAAGAAAGAAAGAAAGAAAGAAAGAAAGAAAGAAAGAAAGAAAGAAAGAAAGAAAGAAACAGAGGAAGGAGGCAAGGAAGGAAGGAAGGAAGGAAGGAAGGAAGGAAGGAAGGAAGGAAGGAAGGAAGGAAGGAAGGAGAGCAGAAGTGGTTTAGAAAGGGGTTAACTTGGGGAAGTGAGCTGGGTAGCTTTTTCTGGGGTCTGCAAATGAAAAGGGAGTTTTAGATTCGACGTTTCTCAAGTCTGTTTAGTTCTTTAGGGGGAGGGGGGATTTATACCATCTGTTTTGATCCAGAAGCTCCATCCAATAATATTTATTTATTTTATTTAGCGTATCAATATCTGTATCAATATCTGTAACTGTAAGCAATATCACAGTTACATTCTCAGTGAGCAACTATGAGAGGATTTATACTACTTATAAATTCAAAGGGGTTTTTATTGTGGATTTTTATATTACTATTTATTGTTTTAGCTCGGGCTCCTATTTAATTCTTTTTTAATTTTTGTACTCTGTATTTTTATATGTGCCCTGTTCACCGCCCTGAGTCCTTCGGGAGAAGGGCGGTATACAAATATAATAAAATAAAATAAAATAAATAAATAAAATAAAGTCAATAAACGATGGAGTTGCATGCAGACAGTCTTTGGGGATGCCATAATATCAACCAGCAGCTAACGGAATAACAGAGTCGGGAGGGACCTGGGAGATGTTCATTACATTTGCTCAGGTGGTAAATTTGTTCTCCAGTGTGCCAACATTGCCTTGGTTTTGGTAAAGCAGAATTCTAGCAGGCCTTCATAGATGGTGCACAATTAGTTGTGACATTTGTGTGGCAGCAAAGGCTTTCCAGGAAAAAGTAATAATAATTCAGGGAACAGCCAGATGCAACCAAGAATCCTGTTGCGGTGCTTGGAATTCTCTTGCACCTCCCGGCTGTAAATTATCCCAAACTTCTTTGAATTGTAGAAATGTTTTGTGCAAAATTTAGGGGTAAAAGCTCTCTGCTTGCAACCAGCTTGCTTCTTACCCTGGTTTGTTTGTTGCTCTTGTTGTGTGTTTAGTTAAACTTTACGTACAAAGTAGTGGGGAGGTTTTCCTGGCAAAATAAACCAATTTATCCCTAGCCACGTCATGATGATAGATTTCTTGAAGACAGAAGAAGTCCATCTGGCTTTGTGAAATGCTCAAATTACAAACTGATGCCCTGTGATAGAAAAGCTACCAACCCCACCCCTTTCTCAGTATTATTATTATTATTATTATTATTATTATTATTATTATTATTATTAATAATAATAATAATAATAATAATAATAATAATAATAATAATAATAATAATAATAATAATGCTTGCTCATCCTGACAACCAGTGGGATAGCGTATCATCTGACATACAAATCAGTTATTTTCCGGATGTTTCTCTTCCCTCAACCCTGCTTCAAATCCTGTGCTTTATTTCAAAAAGGAAAGCTGTGATCAGATTAGAAGGTTGGGGGCCAACGGTGTGGCTAATGCAGCTTACATTGAGTATCAAAGACACATTGCAAGATAAACAGCATTAAACTGCAAAGATAATCAGGGCACCGGAGGCTAAAACATATAAGGAACGGTTGCTGGAATTGGGTCTGTCTAGTTTAATGAAGAGAAGAGCGAGGGGGGACATGATAGCAGTGTTCCAATATCTCAGGGGCTGCCCCAAAGAAGAGGGAGTCAAGCTCTACTCCAAAGCACCAGGTGGCAGGACAGGAAGCAACGGATGGAAACTCATCAAGGAGAGAAGCAACCTGGAATTAAGGAGAAACTTCCTGACAGTGAAAACGATTAACCAGTGGAACTACTTGCCTCCAGAAATTGTGGGTGCTCCAACACTGGAGGCTGTTAAGAAGAGATTGGCAGCCATTTGTCTGAAATGGTATAGGGTTTCCTGCCTGAGCAGGGGGATGACCTCCAAGGTCCCTTCCAACTCTATTGTTGTTAAAGCGAAGTTGATATTGGGAGCTGAATTCTGCCAGGGGTGTTTTGTTCTGGGTTAGATGACAGCTGTATTAGGATAGGAAAACTCAGCTCAAAAGATTATCCGTTCTGTGGACCACAAAACTTATAGGTGAGAAATAAGGGCTTTTGCA
The DNA here is from genome assembly GCF_964194415.1 of Vipera berus. Taxonomy (NCBI): domain Eukaryota; kingdom Metazoa; phylum Chordata; class Lepidosauria; order Squamata; family Viperidae; genus Vipera; species Vipera berus. The sequence goes on along the minus strand of NC_138214.1, from coordinate 2,047,527 downwards.
GAACCTGAATGTAGATTCCTAGCTTGGTGTTAAACCTCTTCTTTGGAGGTTGGGGGAAAATTCTAAACGAGATGGATCCAGTGATCTGTACACATTATACAGACTGTGTGTGTGTGTGTGTGTGTGTGTGTGTGTGTGTGTGTAAACCACAGATCAAATGCATGTATTACTTATAGGTACTCCTTGACGTACCACCACAACTGAGCCCAACATTTCTGTGGTTAAGGGAGACCTTGGTTAAGGTTAAGTTAAGGGAATCCCTGCAGTTGATAAGTTAGTAAACCGGTTGTTAAGTGAATCTGGCTTCCCCCGCTCCCTGCTGACTTTGCTTTGTCAGAAGGTCACCAAATACGAACTGGTTGCCAATCATCTGATCACAGGGATGCTGCAAAGGCCGTAACTCTGAAAAACGGTCGTAAGTCCCATTTTTCAGTGCCCTTGTAAGTTTGAATGGTCACTAAACAAGCTGTTATAAGTCGAGGACTGCCTATGCTATCTGTAAAGGTTGATAGATCTAAACCCTCATGCAAGGTTAACATTATGGGTTTATGTCCAATAAATTGACATGGGAATGGAATGGAATGGAATGGAATGGAATGGAATGGAATGGAATGGAATGGAATGGAATGGAATGGAATGGAATAGAATAGAATAGAATAGAATAGAATAGAATAGAATAGAATAGAATAGAATAGAATAGAATAGAATAGAATAGAATAGAATGGAATGGAATGGAATGGAATGGAATGGAATGGAATGGAATGGAATAACAGAGTTGGAACAGACCTTAGAGGTCTTCTAGTCCAGCCCCCTGCTCAAGCAGGAGAACCTAGACCATCTCAGACAAGTGACTGTCCAGTCTCTTCTTAAAAATCTCCAGTGATGGAGCACCCACGGTTTCTGGAGGCAAGCTGTTCCACTGGTTAATTGCCCTCACTGTCAGGAAGTTTCTCCTTAATTCCAGGTTGCTTCTCTCTTTGGTCAGTTTCCAACCATTGTTTCTCATCCTGCCCTCTGGTGCTCTGGTGAGAAACCTGGCCCCCTCTTCTTTGTGGCAGCCCCTCAGATACTGTTTTTTTCTTTTCTTAGACTAGCCAATTAGTGCCGCCCCAAATAAATCTTTGCTGGGCCAGCTGGCTTTCTGATCTTTCCAGGGGTTTCATGATTTTCAAAATCTTCTTTGAATCCACTTCAGAGCCAGGCCTGTACTTTTCTGTAGGACGTCTGCAGTCCTCGGGCTTACAACAGTGCCTTGAGTGGCCATTCAAAGTTACAACGGCACTGAAAAAAGAGACTTAATGGCTGTTTTTCGCACTTACGACCGTTGCAGCGTCCCCACAGTCACATGATCAAAATTCAGGGGCTTGGCAACTGACTCGTGTTTATGACGGTCGCAGTGTCCTGGCGGATCATGCGGTCCCCTTTTGCGACCTTCTGACAAGCAACGTCAATGGGGAAGCCAGATTCGCTTAACAGCCGTGTTACTAACTTAATGACTGCAGCGATTCACTTAACAAATGTGGCAACGAAGGTCATAAAATGGGGCAAAGTTAGCAAATGCCTCACTTAGCAGCAGATATGTTAGGCTCAATTGTGGTCATAAGTTGAGGACTACCTGCATAGAAGTGGTGTCCAGCTGTCTTCCTTGGACAGGTTTTTCTTTTTTTCTTAACTTCCCCATTTGTCCTTGGAATTACCTTGTGGTGCCCCATCCAATCCCTAATCCGATCTGCTTAGCTCTTGGAGGTGAGCCAAACGATAGCAGGAAAGAGGGTTTTGCAACTTTTCTGCTGGATGTCAAACCAAATTTTCACTTTTATTGCCGGTCCGGCTTTCCAATAATTTCCAACGAGAAACTCTGTTGTGGGCAGGCCGACTTGGTGTTGGAGCAGCTGCGTTCTGAACTTGGATGCCGTTTCTCTTTTTTCCCAAAAAGAACAGAATGGAGAGGAACACAAGTCCTCTCTTTCAAACTTCTCCAGGCGCGAGAATGCTGGATGCTTTGGATCCCATTTCAAATCTGCAAGAAAGTTTTCTTTCCGTGATCCAGAATTCCGCAAATTTGTTTGTTAACGGCCTTCATTGCATTCCCTCCTGCATTGGCTCCAAATAATTGTGGTCTTAATTCTTGGCAGGTGTAAGATTTTGTGTGGTGCTTCATTGCAATGTGGACTTGACCACTTGGGGTGCCATTTAAGCATTTTCTGCTGTCAACAACTTTTGTTGGTGTTGCTCTTCATGGGGGGGGTGTGGTTGTGAGAATAGGAGTTTCCTGTTTCTCAGGAAACAGACTGTGGGGGCTTGTAAACCATAAATTAAATGTGTGTATTGGTACCACCAATTGTGATTTATCGATAGTGTGGTTGGACAGCTCTAGATTCCATAAATAGAAGTGGAATATGGTTGTGAGGTTGCTTTCTTGTGGACTTTGCGTTACCCAACAAGGTAATATTATCAGTGCTAGGAGGGAGAGCGGTGTACAGGGGAGAGGAGGAGGAGGAGGAGGACTGGGGGATACTTTCTGAACTTGGTTCTTTTCTTGCAGACATTTCATTACCCAAGGAAGCGTCTGCAAGAAAACCATCAAGCTCAGAGAGCACCAGGGGCCCCCTAGTTCAATCTTCAGCTACAGTTATTCTCTTCTATGGGTATCGTGTGACTTTAGGTTGCACATAAGGAGCACATAACAAGAAGGATTCTCGTTTGGCTTGACTTTGGACTTTGGACTCTCTTATGCATACATGGACCTGTTTTAGAAAGAAAGCAGAAGGATGGAAGGTGTGTTAACTAAGTGAGTCACAGCTGGTAGGGTTGCCATCCTCACGGACAAAACAGCCACCTGGGCCTTTGTTGTAGGCTTCCATGATTGGTAAGGTAGTATTCTCCAGATCAGCTCCTGCTCCGAGTTTTTCCCAGGCCCAGCAGGGAAGCCTGAGACTCCGGTCCCACCTTTAGCTCTTAATTTCGCTCTCCGGCTTCTCTCTGCCTCTCCCCTCGTCCCGGCGTTTGCCTGTAGCTTCTCGGGCATCGCCCCGGTATCGCCACGCCTCGCCATCCCCGGGATTTCAAAGCCCTCCCGATCAAGCCTCGTTGGTTTGGGAGCCTATCTCTGTTGGCCCCGGTTCGGGGGGTGGGGGGCTTCCTCTTTGTCGGGAGGTATCGCGGGGGCAAAAGGAGGACCCCGGGGACGCAGAGACCCCTTCGGACCGCGCGCTCCCTCGCCCTCTCCTCCTCGCTGCGCACCCAGCCCAGCATCTGCATTCCTGCCAGAGGGGGGAGGGGGGAGCAGAGCCGCCCGGGGCTTTTGCCGCGTCGCCTCCTCCTCCTCCTCCTCCTCCTCTCTTCTCCTCTCCTCTCCTCTCCTCCCTTCGCCGCCGCGCAGCGCCTGGAGGAGAGCGCAGCCTCGCTCGCTCGCCTTTGCTGTTGCTACTGCCGCTGCTGTCGAAGGAAAATCCCGACCGACCGACCGACCGCTAGCTCGCTTGTCGCCGCCGCCTCCTCCTCCTGCTCCTCCTCCTCCTCCTCCTCCTCCTCTCCCGTGGCAGAGCGCGCGCTCGCCGTCCAAAAGACGCCAAAGCCTCGCTCCGTCCGGGCGCTTCGGGAGATGCTGCGGCGAAAGCTCTCCGGCTGAGCGGGACTCAAGCAAGCTGGCTTCCCCGGGGGAGTCGCGCGGCGGGGGCCGCCCCCAGCAGCCTTAGGAGCCGCTGTCCAGAGCAGGGACGTCAGGGCGCCCCTCCGGAGCCCAGCCACAGCCCCTTCTCCGGGCCGAGGGGTCCTAACAGGTTGTCTGCTCGCCGGACGGAGAGGGGCGCAAGGGCAAGAGCCGACTCAACACAGGAAAGCGGGGGGGGGGGCAAGTGCCGGCGCCGCCGTCCGGCGCCGCCGCTGCGCCAGGGCGCCCGGGCGCCTTTGGAACCATCCGGGAACCTGTTGGGTGTCCCGCTCCGCTTTCGCTGAAGGCAAAGGAACTTGGCGTCCCGGCATCGGAGTTGCGGGAGCTTCTGGGTTTGCAGCGGCCGGGCCGGCGCCTTTGGGGAAGGGGGAGCCGTCCCTTCCTTCCACCACCACCACCACCACCCCCCGCCCGTCCCTCCGTCGCCCAAGGGCGCACGCCTCCCTTCCGCCCGCGTCCTAGCCGGGCCCCGGGAGCGGGGAAGACGGCCTAGCCTCTTCCAGATTCCGAGGGGCAGCGAGAGCAGCATGCTGGGGGCCTCCCCCGCAGGCAGCGCCCGCAGCCTCGCCGAGTGACCCTCCAGGGTGGCGGCTATGGCGGCAGCCATCGCCAGCTCCCTGATCCGCCAGAAGAGACAAGCGAGGGAGCGGGAGAAGTCCAACGCCTGCAAGTGTGTCAGCAGCCCCAGCAAGTCCAAGACCGGCTGCGCCGACAAGAAGAAGCTCAGCGTCTTCTCCCGGGTCAAGCTCTTCGGCTCCAAGAAGCGGCGGCGGTGGAAACCAGGTGAGGCTGCGCCCTGGCCCCGGCTTGGGAGGGGGGGCAGAGTGGTGGTGTGAAGGCTGCTTGGCTGCAAGGGGGTCCCGTTGGGACGGTTCCTTCCCTGGAATGGTGGGCACCATCGGTCTTGTCCTCGGTCTTGTCCTCCTTCGGTCCAAGCTTTGGCCAGCTGGCTCAAGTAGAAAGTGCTGCAGTCTCCCAAGCACTGGGACGAGTTCTCCTGGCCCAAAGGAGCCAGCTGCATTTTGATGGGGTACCTTGAGCCTGTCGGTGGGGTGAGGTGAGGGCTCTTGCCAAGAAAGCCACCAGCATATCTTGAGGGAAAGCAATTCCCTTCCCCGGGGGTCTTAGGAAGCTAAGTTCTTGGAAAAAGCGGGGCCAGCAGTCCTTTGGGTGGAAGGCTCCTCCGCCAAATGACTTTTTCCTTTCAGTGGTGAATGAGGCAAGGAGTTGGTCTATTCTGAGCTGCAGGAGCAAGAGAGGAGGTGAGACCTTCAGTGGCTTCTCCAGATCACCTCTCGGAGGGAGAAACCAGAGGTTGAAGAAGGTTGGAGTCAACTGGAATGCTTAGATGTTGCAAAAGCAGCGCCTTCTAGGTCCTCAATCACAGGGGGCCTCTTAAGAGGTCTTCTCCTTTGGGCACAGTCTTGGGCTACATGGAGTATTGCTTGGACTCTGAGAGAAGGGTGGTTGCTTGGTGTTTTGGTTTCTTCTCTCTCTCAAATGTGAGTTGAATTGCGAGGGACGCCTTCTGCCAAAGTTTGTCTGGACCATTGGCTGGCCATGGGAGCTGTAGTCCAATTGATCTGGGCTGGGGAGATGGTGAGGCTGTTCCAAGTCTTTTTTTTTTTTTTTTTTTTTTGAGTCAGAAAGTGCAAAAGATTGGACACAGGTCATACCTGCGTCTCCTTTCTCAATGGTCTCCTTTTCCCCCAAAATCAAGGTGAGCCATCTCTTTAAGTTACAGTTTTGCAGTGTTGAATGGGCTGAATAGGCTGATAGTCCCATAGCGATACAATGGTGGATCTCTAAAGAGATCCCTGTGCCACCTTTGGTGAGATCTCTTGCAAAGGTTATAGCAAGCCCGGTGGTTGCTTTATGTCATGGGACCATTGTAAGAAATGAGGACAGCTGTTGATGGCTTTGGAGAAGACTCAAAGATGTGGAAAATGAGCCAAATCTGTGGATGAGATGATCCATGGAACTCATGTGCAGGAACAGTGAACTTTGTGTTCAGAACACCAGGAACATACAACCAGGAGATCACTGTTGGTGTTATATCTCACAAGCAAGCTTTAAAACGGCCTTGAAGCTGATGCTCAAGAGGAGGGGAATAATACCATGTTTCACTGTGATATTATTTGTGTGGTGATTTCGCAACACATAGGATACGATTGTGCCTTGTACTGGGAAGCCTAGGTTGGCACTGGTGTTGACTTTGCATATCTCCATTTTCCCAAATGCCAGACTGAATAGCAACATTGACCAATGTTCCTACGTGGAGACAATCTACCCAGGTTTCCTCTTCTTTGCTCTTCAGAATTCAGAAAGAAAATTGGGATGGGGTAAGGTTTGCATCGCACTTCAAACATGCGCAGGGCTTAAAAACAAGCAGACAAGCAGAACATGAAGAACTTCAACCCCTTCAGTTGGTGGTTTTATATGGTATTAAATTTTTTTAAAAAGGAATGTATAGTTCTCTTTCTGATTCTCACCTGTCTTCTTCCCTCGTCTGCTGTTCACAAAGTAATTTCATTTGGTGGAAGAGGAAGCCTCTAAAAAGAAAGAAAAAAGAAAAAAACCTTGCTTTTATATTTGAGGTGGGAATAAGGTGATTTATCAAGGAAATCATCAATTTTTTCAGAAGATTTCAACATTCTCTGCTTTAAGAAGAGTAAAACCTTGGTCGCCCTCTCCCAACCCTATTGCATGGTTAAAATATAAAAGCTAGAGAAACAAGGAGAGCAGCTTCGCCCGCGAAAACATTTACATGTAAACCAGCCTTTTTCTTCTAAAGAAGGAACATCCTAACAGAAACATTTCTGAAATCTTCCTAAGAGGAAAGAAACATCTGGGGGGGGGAAAACAATGTGGCTTTGCATATTTAATGATTTGCAATTCCAGATTGGTTAAAAATAAACAAGACCCTAAGATGAATTGATCGATCGATTGACGCAATCATATGCCTATACACGTGTCCACGTGTGATCCGCAAACGAAAGCACTGTCCACGCATGCTTAAAAATAAAATAAACTGGGTTTACGAAGAGATTGGAAAAGAGAAAAAGGAACAGAAATTTGGGCTTCCTTTAGGTCTGCCCCCCCCATCAGCCTGCACACATGGAGGGCTCAGTTCTAGATTTGGTGGCAACTACAGGCTGTTTTAATTGTTACGCAGCAAAGAAATTTGCTATCCAGGGAACACAGTCTCCTGGATCTGCTACAGAGCTGCCCTCCAAGGAGAACAGCTACGTAATGCAAGTGTGCTTAAAACCCTGTTTGCCACTTAACTGAGGGATACACAACTTTTACTTTCCAGTGGAACAGCCCTACTTGGAATAGTAGACCTAACTCTAGGTGAAGAACCAGATTCATTGTCTGGGGGGAAAAAAGACAACTGGACTTTTCTTTCTTCGAAAATATTTCACTTCTCATCCAAGAAGCTTCTTCAGCTCTAAACAACTGGTGGGGAATAGAAGGATTTATATTCTGCAAAGATGACTGCAAAGAGCGTAAATCTTTCCATTCCCCACCAGTCAATTAGAAGGGAAGAAGCTTCTTGGATGAGAAACGAAACGTTTTCAAGGGGGAAAAAATAAAGAAACCAAGAATGTCCAGTTGTCTTTTGGAAAAAGCACCTTTTGAACCACCGTAACCTGGAGGGCTGAGAATCTCCGTGGACAACCAGATTAGTCGTCAATTCGTTGTCATTTTAGGTGGATTGAATAGATGTGATATAGTTACACCCCTGGCGTGTCTTTTATTATTTGTCCATTTGATCCGTCGAAACAACTTTTGGGAGTCTTGGCAGGGTGGGGGTCTTTTGCGGCTCTTCGCAACTGGGGGACCCACACTTTATACCTCTATCATAGATATTATTTATGTCTTAATCCTGTCCCCTTCCTCAAATATACTGACTCACATTCAGGACCAGTCGCAGTGTCCTGGGACCACGTGATCCCCCTTTTGCGACCTTCCGATGAGCAAAAGTCAAGGGGGGGAAAATCCATTTCACTTAACTGTGTTACTAACTCGACAGCTGGAGTGGCGTGAAAGGTCATAAGTAAGTTCGATAGGCAGTCCTCGACTTATGACAATTGAGCCCAAAATTTCCATTGCTGAACGAGACATTTGTTAAATGAATTTTGCCCCATTTTACAACCTTTCTCATCACGATTTTTGAGGGAATCACTGCAGTTGTCAACTTAGTAACATGGTTGTTAAGTGAAACTGGCTTTTTTCCTCCCCCTGACTTTTGCTGGTCGGAAGGTCGCAAAAGGGGAATCAGGTGAACCCAGGAGAGACTGTGACCAGTCGTAAATGTGAAGCGTCCCAATATGAATCACGTGACCATGGGGATGCTGCAATGGTCAGAAGGGAGAGAAACAGCCATCAGTCACTTTTTTCAGTGGATGTTGTAAACTTTGAATGGTCACTAAATGAACTAGTAATTCGAGGACTACCTGTGCTCTGGGTGGAAATCAGATTAAGAGGACCGCTTGGTCAGTGTGCAGCATTCACACAGCCAGATTGTTTAAGGGCAGCAGGTTGTGTCTGTTCAGACCTTGCTTAGGTGACATGGGAGAAGATTAATTTCAGCGCTTTGAGAATAGAACCTGCAATTCCTGCAATTCTCTGGAGTTGGCTTCTGCTTTCCTAATTGGGCTCGAGTTTTGATCTAAGACAAACCCTCATGCTCATGTCAAACTAACTATGATGCACGTCTTGGTATTTTCTGGAAGGAGATTTCCTTTGATGTTTTTACATGAGGGTGGTCTAAATCTTGGTTTCTGTCCTCCAAGATCCTCTGGTTATTTCCATGGATTTGGTTCAGTGAGGACCTGCCTTTAACCTCAGACGCTTCTTCCAGCAGAATTAACATCCATGGTGTATGGAGTGGAGCTGAGAGGCTTTAAGGCTGTGCCATTAAGTGTCTTCCATGTTAGAAGGACCGTGCAAATATTGGGGTATGGGTGAATCTCCCCAGCTTGGGGAAGGTTGCATGGAAATGTTGAGACTCTAAGATTAATGTGGCCAACAGCCAAGACATATTTAAAAGATAAGCATGTTTCCTGAGCAGTAGTAACAATCATATTTTTGTGGACAATCCTAAAACCTTTATTCTTTGAAGTCACTGCCCTTGAGTTTTTGGACATGACCAACCTTACTAAAGGACCCAGATTGTTGGGGGCAATTAAGCTGACTTTGTAATAATGCTGCTTGGGGTGTGTGTGAAAGCCCTAATAAGCAGGCATATACATAGAATGAAGGCTACTGCTAAGCTTGTAAGCCGCCCTGAGTCTTCAGAGAAGGGCGGGATATAAATGGAATTAAAATAAAAATAAATAAAATAAAGTCGTGGTGGTTCTTAAGATTTTATCGCCTGGGCTACAATTAGCTGGGTTCACAGCTGCTCTATAAACAAAGGTTATTAACCTAAATGGTCAGATTCATACAATGCTCTATGCCTCAGACAAACACCTATCTGTGCTGTCACATATTCATAGTCTGCCACGCCATATGTGATCCACCAGCAACCATTTTAGCAAGCCTTTCCCTGTTCCTCTCTTAATGAATCTCAGATCGTTAAAAAATTAAGTTTCCTTCTAGCTATCTTTCTAATCTTAAGAGAAATCCAGTCTTTGCTCCTTCATCCAGGTAATATGTTGGAATTTTGATTCTCTATGAAGTTGTTCAGGATTTAATGTCATCCACAGAGCTTTATAGCCTGAAGACTGGATGCTGTCCATGGTGCTGATTTAAAATTCTCTCTCTCTCTCTCTCTCTCTCTCTCTCTCTCTCTCTCTCTCTCTCTCTCTCTCTCTCTCTCTCTCTCTCTCTCTCTCTCTCTCTCTCTCTCTCTCTCTCTCTCTCTCTCTCTCCATTTATCTATCTATATCTCAAATCATAGGAAAGTTTCTAATCCCATTTCTTTCTCCTTGGGGGAACAAATGAGGCACAGCTTTTGGTCTGCTTGAAACCATCATGAATACAACGGACTCAGGTTTCTAACCTTTTCTGCTTGTTTGTTTTGCTTTACAGAACCGCAGCTGAAAGGCATCATCACAAAACTTTACAGCCGGCAAGGATATCATTTGCAGTTGCAAGCAGATGGAACCATTGATGGAACGAAAGAGGAAGAAAGCACATATAGTGAGTATATTGTTAGACATAAAAGAGCCTGTTTGGTTTGTTTGCACAGCCTGCTAGTCCATATGCATGGGTGTTTTTCAAAGGCTATGCTCATTTGGCCGTGACATCATCACTGCGTTCATGTTTGCTGTTCAACCTGCCGAAGAGAAACACTTAGATAAAGCTTGCAGAGATACTTTTGCTTTCTGCAAAACTGGCCCAGATGGTATCTCCATGCACATATATGGATGTATTCATCCTCAGTTTTTTTGAGTCGGGTTTTTAATGATCTGATCAGGAAAGGTTCCTTTCCCATTCCAGTTTTACCTGACTTAAAACAATACTGCTATTCTCCTTTTAGAATAAGGAGAATTAAATGCTCCCACTTATGCAGTGGTGAGGGCTAGTAATCCTGATGGCTGTTTTGTTTCCATAAATCTTGAGCTTCAGTTCCATTGGTCTGCCTTCCCCTTCCACGGCGTTACGGTGTGCAATGGAGCATTAGTGTATTTCAGTAAATAGGACGTGTATGAACTGGGGGCAAATAACCTTTTGAGTGTGGTGGTGCACAGATTAGGAAACTATTTCATTTCTTCCCCTCTGATGCAAGCCCTCATTTACAGTTTCAAAAAGCTGAGCTTATCATTATCAAATAAATAAATAAATAATTCTCATCCAAGTAATACCCGGCTTCAAATAGAACTGTCTGCTTCCCGGGTTCTAAAATTCAGAACAGAGATAAGATGGCCATCTCTTCTGCAAAACAAATGCTTCAGATATTTCCTTTCTCTTCAGTTCTCCAGTAAAGATGAGACAGTGGAATTTCAAAGAGGCCCAACAGAAGTCAGTCTGTATGCCCAACCAAGATAAGAAAACATCTTCAGCTTTTATTAGAGGTTGCATGCTCTGATAGAAGTAAACAGCGGCCAATTTGTGTGGACTTTATGCAAATGCCTTCTCGGCTACCTTTAAGGGTTTAATGACAGAGAACGGCTGATTCGGTGCTGAAGGTCCCACTTTTAGTTTCCTCTCCTGTGGAAAGGATTAGGAAACATCATCATCTGAAAGGCTGAAGAGCTACTGCTGTCAAAGGGCAACCTGGAATCTCAGATCTGCCCGCAATCCATCTATGCACCCATCCATCCATCCATCCATCCATCCATTGATCCATCCTTCCATCCATCTATCCATTGATCTATCCATCCATCTGCTTGTAGATCAAGAAACCACTCTAAAGTTTGTGGAATGATTGCCTAACAATCTGAAGCAAGAAATACACAGCGAATGGAACCTAAGATTTAGAATAGGGTTGAACACAATTTTAAAAGCCGGCCCTCAGAAAAGTTTAAAAATATCTCCAAAAATCTTGGAGAGATGCAGAAAATGTAGTCTTAGTCCATGAATTTGATCTGGCCCTTGTAGTATATTTCCAGTCACTGAACTTTGCTATCTCCTATATCAAACATTGTCCAGTTCAGGCATAGACAGTACCAGTGATTGGGAAGCCATACACCATAAATTACAACTTCAACAATTCGTAATTCTGGCTACTCTGCTTTGGCACTGGAGGAGTTTCTCCTGAAAATTCTTGATCTTTATTTAGCTTCTCTGGAAAGTTTGAGAGCAACTAGCACATTTTGGCAACTGCTAAATAATGTAATGTCTTGATGTTACATGAGCTTTACCAACCAACGCCACCTCCCCTGCCATGAATATGAAATATTGCTGAACTGTTTCAGTAGTGTAAGGAATTTTGCAAGGTGGAGTTGTTGGTTTGGATGGCTGCATGATGCCTGGGAATGAACTAGCCAAATGAATTGATTTCTGCAGAAAGGTCATCCTTTAGCTACATCCCGTGGAATATCTGCTTTGAATTTGTTAAAGGGCCTTTTCATGTTGATGCACATGTCCCTTTTTTGATGTAAGAAAAGTGAGAAGGATTGTCCTTGCCCCTATGCTATCCTTCTGGGGCTGCTCTCTGTACTTGGGATAATTAATTAATTTAGGGAGCAGATTGGATCTCCAAAGAGTGGAAGAAGATGGTCACTTGTTGCACGGATGCTAACATTGCATGGGTGACTTCATCCTCTCCCTTCGGCTGGTAGATTGGGGTTGATGGAGTTGAAAAATTGTAGATGGGTTTGGGAAAATAAAACTGGCAATGCCTTCAAATAGAAGACTATCTGCTACTCTTGTGTTCTCCTGGGAGCATTGGCTGAGGACATTGGGAGTGGTAGTCCAAAATATCCTGGAAGCCCACCAATGGGTTAGGAAACACAAGACTTATTCAAGAGTCAACTTGATCGAGAAACATTCTGGTTAAATTCCCAAGGAGATTCTTGTCAGTTGATTCCTTTTTTTTCTCTCTCTCTCTTATACTGACATTACAGCTTTTCCCATTTATGGGAAAACCTGATTTGATTTCCCCAATTCAGATTGAGGGACTAACTTTTTTCTTCTTTCCATTTTTCTCCTAGCTTTGTTTAACCTCATCCCTGTGGGCTTACGAGTGGTGGCTATCCAAGGGGTTCAGACAAAGCTGTATTTAGCGATGAACAGCGAAGGCTACTTGTACACATCAGTAAGTGTCCATTCTTTATTTTTTCTTTTCAGCTGGATGGTCTGCCTTGCATTGGACCCTCGACTTATGACCCCAGTTGAGCCCAAAATTTCTCTTGCTAAGCGAGATGTTTGTTAAGCGAATTTTGCCCCATTTTATGACCACAGTTGTTAAGTGAATTGTTGCATTTGTTTAGTTAGTGACATGATGGTTAAGTGACTCTGGCTTCCCCCTTGACTTTGCTTGTCAAAAGGTCACAAAATCCAGGACGTGCAACTGTCATAAATAAGAGTCATTTGCGGAGGGTGTGAATTTTCATCACATGACCACCAGGATGTGGCGATGGTCATAGGTCACTTTTTTCAATGGTGTTGTAACTTTGAATGGTTGTTGTAAGTTGAGGACTACCTGTAGAAATTGTACAACCATTTGACCAGGATGCTGTAAGATCTTCTGCCTTGAGCACAGAGATGGACTTAAAGACCTCCGAGGTGCCTTGAAGCCCTAGGATTGTATATTCCACATTCTAAATTCCATATTTCTTTTGGAAGATTTAGAGCATGCCTCAATTTATTTAGAGTATGCTTAAGTTTATTCAAGTATATTTATCTGGAGAATGCAAAAGATTATTGAATTAATGTTGAATCCCTCACCATGGCTGAACTGTGGCAGTCTAAAGGTAACTAAGCAGGGAAATGTAATAAGCTGATACGAATATTATTTCCACTTTTTTGTGGCTATGAGTTATGATTAAAATAAGCATCTGCAGTGTTCAGGAGAAGGCGCATGAGATATTAAAGAGATTTGTCTGATAAAGCTCTGACAGGCTCCATCCAGGCTCTCAATAAGTAGATTCGTGGTTTGCTTCTGATCTGATATTCAGAGGATATTTTGTGTGGTATTTGACTTCTGATCTTCCTTCTACATGTTTAATAAAGAAAATTCAATCATCTTTACTTGATGATGGAGGGGAAGGAAGGAAGGAAGGAAGGAAGGAAGGAAGGAAGGAAGGAAGGAAGGAAGGAAGGAAGGAAGGAAGGAAGGAAGGAAACATTTTTAAAGGGTTGCCTTTCTTGAGATATGTAATTCATTAATTAATTTTAAGGGTGACTTCTAGAAAAAAAAACAGGAAGGGCTAAAGCCTGAAGCAAATAAATCTTGATGTTGTACATGTCTGTTTAAGAAAAGAAATTTGGTTAATGTTTGATGCTTATGTTCTCATCGCCCACTCGGCCATGCCTGGCTGACCATTGGCTGTTCAGCATCATCCACCCCAATCTAGCTTGCAGAGTTATCAAGAAGATCGGGCAGGTTTGGGATGAATTATTCATGGCATCTTTTCATTTCTGGAGAAGAAGCTAGCATTAAATTACAAGTAAATATGAAAGCTGGTGTCGTAGAGTTAAAGTGTTGGACTAGCCTCAAGGAAACCTAGACTATCTTTAGCTACTGAATTCCCTGGGTGATTTTGGGCCAATCCCTGTCTACTCGGCTCAACCTAAATCACCCTGAACAAAAGGCAGGCTAAACTCTAACTAATAAGTAGAGAAATAAAATAAAATAAAATTAGTATCCCCCATCCAGCCTGTCTCTCTTTATAGGGGGACCTCAAAAGAAATAACCAACAAGATCATTGGAGAGCAGATGTTGTCTCCAAGAACCTGGCTTCAAATTAGCTTTAGGGGTAAAAATAAGACCTTGGATTGGCTAAGGCACACACGTGAATCCGACATAAGGGGAATACAATCAGGGCCACTGAGTGATGAAATTCAGAAAAATGTTTTGGATCCCGCCTTTGACTGTGATGTTCAGATGTTCCTCAGAAGCAGCATGGGACAGGGAATCTCACCATCCTTCAAATGAGTGATGTGAGCCCTGAGTTTTGAAGCAGACCATGAAGGAAGGGCTAAGGCTACCTTCGGGTCTTGCTTCTGACCTTCCCGATGATTCTTGGCCGGAAGAGTTGACCTCAACCACCCAAACAGGGAGGTGGAGAGCTTGCTCTCCTGCCATAACCTCCTCATTTTGCAGAAAAGCAAGCTAATAAATAAAAGGTCTCAGGGGTGACCCCAGCTATTGGAGGCTCCTAAGGAAATGGCTGTCTTCTCCTGCCGAGATGGCTAATTGGAAGAATTCCTCATTCGGTTCCGTTCCAATGCTTTGCTTTGCTTGTGCCTCACCTCCAATGCATCACAATTACCAAGCCAGGCTGGACGAGGAGCCTTCACACTGAGGGGGGGATGTTCATGGGGGGGTGTCAATCCAAACAGCCAGCCCAAGAATTGCTGATCTCTAAACAGGCTGAACGAAGATGCTGCGGCAGCATGTGATCCAATGCGTGGGTGGCCAGAGACTCAGTCACTGACCTTTTGGTTTGCTAGAAATTTCTCCCTTCTGCATGTGACAAACCCAAAGGGTGGTTTTCACACAACTGCATAGGAACGCGCGCGCACACACACACACACACACAGAGAGAGCAGCCCGTGCTGTTTGAATGGTCTGAGGGGGCCATGGCCCCTGCAAACTCCTTTGGTGCATGAGGAGTGGACGGAGGCCGCAAAGCATCAATTAAAGCACCTCTGCAGTAGGGATTGAGGGGCGGGCATGTGTGGTTTGTCTGTGCTTCCCTGCATTGAAAAGGAGAAAGAAAAACCTGTCTGATCTGTAACTAAGTGATCCACAAGGAAGACAATTTTAACAGAAACTTCTCCCTGATAGATTCTCCTCTTTTTATCTCCCTCCCTCCCTCCCTCCCTCCCATTCTATTCTATTACCTATTCTATTCTATTCTAATTTTCCATCTATTCTATTCTATTATCCTATCCTATCCTATCCTATCCTATCCTTTTTTTCTTATGCTCTATTACAACCAGGCACCTCTTAACAGCTTATAGGTAGACAATAAAACAAGAATGTAACCATCTGCAGCGCAAAGACTCTACAATGTTGGGAACATTTCTCTTTTTAATCCAGCCTTTATTACTTTATTAACTCAAGGCAGCGAACATCCCTAATCCTCTTTCTTCCTCCTATATTCCCCACAACAACAGCAGCAGCCCTCTCAGGCAGGTTGGGCTGAGAAAGAGGGACTCTAACAGAAACTTACCCGGCCGTCTTTCGTACCTCAGGCCGGAGAACTGGAACTCACAATTTCCTGGTTTGTACCCTGGTACCTTCATCACTAGACCAAATTTTTGCACACACAAAAAAGCTTTGTTTCTTGACTCTGGGAGAAAAGAATAGCAACACAGCTGCTGGTTGGAAGTACAGAAATCTCTGGACTCCTCAGATAATCTTTGGACCCTCGTTAGTATAGTTGTGTGCTGGAGTTGCCTCTCCACCTATGTCAACAGCAGCTATCCATCGGCACAGGCCTTCAAAAAGGACTAGCAATGCAAAAGTTGTTGTGCTTTGTGTCATTCCCTTGAGTCGATTTTTAAAAAAAATACCCACGACATGTCATGTAATTGCCAACCCTGAAAATTCCCCATTGACCCTTTTTACTTGACTTCAGTTTTACTCGTAAGGCTAAAAGCCGAGGGAAAATCGGGGAGGTTGCTGCTCACATTTGGAGACAGACTAGATCAATCGGTATATGAAATTCATCCTCTCTTGTTCCTCCCTATGTGTCTGCCAGGCTGGCACCAATTCCTTTGAAGAGGAAAGCAAAGCATCTCCTCTTTGATCCTCTCTTGTTTATAAATCTTTATCCGTACTGAAATCTGTATATTGTTCTCCCTTTGCTGCCTGCTTCTTTCTTCTTCCTCTACTTTCCTTCATTCTTTTTTCCTTCTTCCCCTCCTCCTCCTCCTTTCTTTTTTCTTTTTCTTTTTATTGATCTCTTCTTTTCCTCCCCCTCCTCCTCCCCCCCCTTCTTCCTGCTCCTCCTCCTCCTAATTCTGCCCAGTTCTGCTTTTTAATGGAGGGATAAAAAAAGGGGTTTGGAGGAATGAGAAAAATGCATGTTGGTGTAAAGTAAAAAAGTAGATTTTTTTTTCTTCTGTCATAGCTCCGTGACTTGCCAGCACAACTAATGGGCTGGAGATTACAAGTCAACTCTAGACCCATT
Organism: Vipera berus; assembly: GCF_964194415.1. Lineage (NCBI taxonomy): Eukaryota > Metazoa > Chordata > Lepidosauria > Squamata > Viperidae > Vipera > Vipera berus. Next base: position 2,031,096 of record NC_138214.1, on the reverse strand, counting down.
CAAGCTGAGCTCCTAACTTCATAGTTACCACGAGGTAGCAGCAATAGAGAGATTGTCACTGCCTTGTTTGGAATATTTTTTTCTAACTTCCTCATTGCTGTTTCCTGATAGTAACCTATCCCAGTCAATGTCAACCAAACATTGTCATCTCTTATAAACAAATCAGAGAAAATGTTGTGTTTTTAATATATAGCATGTAATACCCTAGGAAGGGGGAGCTTATAGTTAACGGGACAGCAGCTTGGATTCTTTTCAATGCCTTCCTCCCTCAGTCCATCCAAGGAAAGTCATAATTCCCTGTTTTGCAAAGTTTTGATGGTGAGGCTCACAAGTTTAAGACCAGGCCAGCCTAGAGAAAAATGAGAGAAAGAAGAAAATGGATTGATCTGAGGATGGACAATAAAAACCATTGGATGAAAGTTTTGTAGGGAAAAAAATCATGCAGCTTCAGAAAAATCTGCATGCAAAGCTTTTGCAAGCTTGGACAGCGTTTGATGAAATTGACTAATGAATATATCCCTGTGATGTGACAAGATCTGGATGGAGATTGATTCATAACTTAAGATGCTGCCAATGTCTAAGAGATTGAAGCGGGAGGGAGGGAGGGAGAAGATGCCTAAATGGCAAACCTCTGCCAGTAGATTAGTCCCCCTCTCTTTTTTATTCAGAGAATTTCAACCTGCCTTCCTTCCCACTTTGCCGTTGTTGCTACTCATTCAGAACAGGAAATGAAAAGCAAAGGACGGCTTCAAATTAATCAATCTATTCTTATTGTCACTCCAAGACTGAAGCCTGCCACGGTTCCTCCCAAACAGGAAACCTGCATAAAGGCAAACCGAGATTCCTCAATGAGAGAGAACAAGCCCACATTTGGAATTCCAAAGGTACCCCTTTTCTCCTGTAGCTGCTGAGCGTTGGTTTGGAGAAGGGGATTCATTAAGATGGATAGCTGAGACAATGGGAGATGAATTGCTGCCCCATAGCCTTGCTCAGACCGGACCAGGAGAACTAAATTACCTAAATTTTCAAACAGACAAAAAAACTAAATCTCAGTTGCAGATGCTCCCAAGCCTTTGTCTTGAAAACCCTGAAGGATTGGAGCCATTAATGGCAGGCAGGCCTTTCTTATTAAGTTCTCAGTAGGTTGGATTCTGGGAATGTACCTTTGGTCCATTTGGAAACCATCTCATTGAGGAAGGTTGGTCTATATAGACTGGATATTTTTCTCTCCAGGGTTTTCACAGCCCTTTGTAAAGACCCTAGGATTTGACGTCGGGACCTCCGGCATATAATCCCCTTTGCTCTGAATCCCCTAAATTCTATTATCCATGGTGGAATCCTGACGATGCCAGCACCCTCCAAGACAGATTGGCAATGGCACCACTAGAGATCCTGGTTTGGAGATGCTGATGTTTTTGGAGTGGAGGTGATTTAAGAACAGATTTTGAAAGATCACTCACCCCTGTAATTTTATAACTGCACCTTGGCACTTGGGGTGAGGAGAAGAACAAGACGGAAAGAATCGGTACTTTTTCATCTTGAGATGGAAAAACAAAGGCCATCTTTTCATATTTTCAAATGACATCCTATTGATCTTTTCTCCCTTGGTTGGCATATCCTCTTCATTTAATCTTGTTTGCCTGAAATGATACTTTGGTTGCCACAGTCCAATTTAAATAACAAATTCCACCTGTTCTTGGCAGCTGTAATTTATTATTGTTATTGTTCCTTTGCTTCTGTACCCGTGACGTTGGTAACAACAGCTCATCTGCCAAACTTATAATTTAGCTTGCAGAAATTCAATGATGAAACAAGTTAGATGGTGATTAAGGCAGAAGGAGACAGAAGAAAATTTTGGGACAGAATTAACCAGACGGAGGCTGACAGATTGGGGTGGGAGGGAAGAAAGTCCATACATATGTTTGTTTGTTTTTTTAGGAAACGGGTGAAAACGTGATTATTTCACCAAGCTGCTTGGGAGCGGGACTGTTGTGACAACCCCTCAGGCCAATGGATTGTTTTTGGCTATTTTATGGAAAGATGATGAAGATGTTGTTTTCACGTTGATGCATATGATTTTAATCCCAATTGCATGTTGGGGCACAGAGTCAATAGAAGGGAATAGTGGGAGGAGGGAGGGAGGGAAATCAAGGAAGAGGGAGGACGGAAGGAAGGAAATGAAAGAAGGAAATCAAGGAGGGGGGAGAGGAAGGAAGGAAGGAAGGAAATCAAGGAGGGGGGAGAGGAAGGAAGGAAGGAAATGAAATAAAGAAATCAAGGAAGGAGGGAGGGAGAGGAAATGAAAGAAGGAAATCAAGGAGGGAGGGAGAGGAAGGGAGGGAGGGAGGGAGGGAGGGCTCTTCTGCTTCTTCAAAGTATTAAACAGTCCATTTTCCATCAGAATCTGCTAATCACTTCTGTAACTTCCAACTGGGCAAATGGTCCTCAACTGTGCGCCTCAACCGTCTAGTGCCGTTGTTTGGAATATAACTGAACAATGAAATTAAAATGTCACTGAGATAAAGGCAGGCCTAATTTTTAAAGGGAGAATCTTATAGATTGCTGTGTAATGGCCCACGAAATAGGAAAGGACTCCTTAAATTTAGTTTTGGTGTCTTGTGGTCTAAAGAGAAAAGGCAGTCAGATCTTTAGCAGTTGTTCAATTCCAAGGAGAATCCTTGATTTTCACCCTTGTTTGGAACTTGGATGAGAAATATCAGGGCTGACAGACATGATTTTTTTTTACACACACACACACACACACACAAATCTCAGCCAGAAAAGAATGACAAGCCATTTCTGTACTGCTATTGTGTTGGTTAAGCTACCAGGAATCTAGCTCCATTGAAACATTTTATTTTCAAGAAAATAGGTTTTTGAGATTACAGAAGACTGCCAAGAAAAATGGGAGGAAAAAGAGCATCCAAGCCAGGGGGTTCCATATTTTCCATTTTTTAATTATTTAAACTGGTTGTCTGCTGCATATTGTCACATCTCAAGTTTCTGTTTGTGTTGCCTCTTCTATCGTTCATTTTTCTTGGCTGTTAATTTGACTTCTTCATTTGAGTTTATCATCCCACACTTTATTTAATTTAGGATTTATCACTTTGAGGGAGGGGGGGAATGGAACGTTTTGCTACCGTAGGAAATTAACCTATTCCTCATTAACCTCTCAGCTTTGTTACCGTTCTGTCAAAGCATTTGCTCAATGTTGTGACACTTTAAATTAAAGCTCTTGTCTGATTTCTGATGAATAAAGGGCTAGGAGCCTGGGTTAATCAGCCACGTGAACTGTAGAACAGACAAGCCACGTTGCATTTTTTTTTTTTTCAAAAGAGGTTGGAAAGGCAACCACGTACTTCTTGGGGAAAAGTGCAAATGAACTTGGTGAAGTCATTTTTAAGGAGATGTTTCCAGGCTGGCATGAGGGCGATCAGAACTTCCCTGATTTAGGTTAGCCTCCTTTGCAAATTTGCAAGCCACAGTGACCTATCTCCTTTTGAAGATTTGATTATCTGTGGACTCATTTTTCAAAGGTATCTGACATCAAGGCCGTTACCTTTGATCTCACTTCCCTTTCTTCTCATAAATATTCTTTCCTAGATATCAATGGAGGCTTCTTTTGCCATGAGACACCCTCATTGTTTCCCAATATGGGTTTTTGTCTAATTTTCCATGGCAAAATCAGATATGGCGAGGTGAGGTGAGAGGAATCTTCAGTCGCTTTCTTAATTGTCTTTTTCCAACATTGCTTTCATTTGATCTGCTTTATTCCCAATGTTTGTTGCCTTGAAGATGTTCAAGCAGTGTCTAAGGCTTTCCAACCTTTCGGGAAAGGAGCCCTGGTGACAGAGTGGTTAGAATGCAGCATTGTAAGATAACTGCCCACAGTCTGGAGCTCGATCCTGACTACTCAAGTTGACTCAGCCTTCCGAGGTTGGTAAAATGAGGACCCAGATTGTTGGGGAGCAATCGGCTGACTCTGTAAACCACTTAGAGAGGGCTTTAAAGTACTGTGAAGCAGTATTTAAGTCTAAGTGCTATTATATTGCTAACTCTACCCACTGCCAGGAGTTCGATTCTGCCTGGCTCAAGGTTGGCTTAGTCTTCAGTCTTTCTGAGGTCAAGTAAAATGAGGACCCAGATTGTTGGGGGCAACCTGCTGACTCTGTAAACCGCTTAGTTTTGCAAAGCACTCTGAAGCAGTATATAAGTACTGTAGCCATTTCTCCTTTTACAAATCTCCTGACTTCTATCATGCTGGACCTTCTGCCCAACCGTCTTCAGAGTACACTGCATATATACAATCTTTTTGCCCAGTGACTCAAAATACCACCATGATTAAGATCCTGTGGAGAACATCAGTTTCGCTACTTGATACTCCATGATGGATTACTCAGTGATCTTTTGGAAGTTCATAAAATTATGCTGGGCAGATTTTGGGGGGAGAGGTCCACTCACCACTTCCCACCTTATTCAAGGAACTCAGACTTAAAGCACTTGAGTATTGCCAACCATCCTGCTGGACCGTTTGACATTGGAATCTGGCAACTGATCAGGAGAAGCAGTTGGGTGTCCCCAAAGGAGCAAATCTTGCTTATTTTAGCTTTGGAGGATGTCCCAACACCACTCAAAGAATAATGTCTGGAGGGGGACCTTTGCTGCTGGTTCAGCTCCAAAAGCCCGTTGGACATATAGGCTCTTTCTAATTAAACTTCCCTGGTCATTTCTTCTCAAACATCATAAAATCATCGGGTAGAGTCTTGGAGGTCATCCAGTATGACTTCCAGCTCGATACCAGGCTTTGCAGAAGACTTCTGAGAGATGACCATCCAGCCTCCAGCTGCAGATCCCCAACAGAGAAAAAAACCACCTCTTTGGGTGGCAAGCTGTTCTACCAGATGACAGCTCATAGGGTCAGTCTCTCCAAAGCTCCTCTGGAAATCCAGCCAATGTGGCCAGGATTGTACCTTTCCTCAAGTAGTTTTGCCTTGAAGCATTTGTGTTCTGGGCATGAACCAAACTCAAAATGATGCAGGTCTACAAAAACGGTTCTTTGGGCTGCAATTGTTGCAAGGGGCCCTCGGAAGAATTGGCTTGATGACGGAAGAGTGGCTCAGCTCCTAATTTGATCATCCATCTCTGAATGCAGCCAGTTGTGCAGTCCCTAAACACAGCCGATTACTGTACCAAAGCTATAATCACCCTCTCAACACACTCCAGGGTTCTTTTTTACTGCTCTTAATTGGATGATGAACACCATGGTGTCCCATCTCTTTCCCACCAGTTCACTTCAGTGCGTGGCTTTCTTCTGTTGTTTTTGTGACTTCAAGAATACCACCATCACCTCTTTATGCTGTCTCTTAAAGAAATATCTACTTGCAAGCATTTGAAGTATATGCACATCCACTACACACTGCACCTATAAGTACCAAGTCAAAATCAGTCTGACTAATCAACATTCTGTATTGCTGGAAACCCATTGTGACTGGCTGATCAAAATCTGAACCTGTAACACTAATATTATTTGACCCCTGGATCTAAAATGTTGTCAAATTAAAATGTTTGTGGAGTACAGTTAGGCTGTTGGACTAGGATCAAGGACTCCCAGAACAATGTCCAATTCTATCAGAAAAGCTCATTGAGTGATTTGGAGAACAGTTAAAAATTTCTGTAGTCCACCTGAGACATACAGTAGGGGTTGTTTGGGGAGTGGAAGAAAATAAATTGAGGAGGAAAAGGTGGTATTACGGCCATCCAGCATGTCTATCTGGATTTTTGCAATCTAGACCTCCAAAACCTAGCTTCCAAATGGATAAGACAGCCAACCTACTTGTTTGCTCTGATGGACCACCTAATTCTACCACTTCTGCCATCACCACATAACTGAGGTGAGGACACTGAATCTTCAATTCCATGAGAGCTTTCTTAACCTTGAAACCCAAGTTAGTTCTTCTTTCAGATCTCACTTCACAATCCAACAAGGTTGTCTCTGAGAGAACCATGTGTCCTTGGATTTCATGAGATAATGTTAGGAATATCATTCAGGCCTTATTTCAGGAGACAGTAAGTCCTATATGTGTTTTGAACTTCCAATCCTCTTAAGGCCAGAGTCACACACTTGTAGAAATTGGGCTTCAGACCTTCTGAAAAGTTACCATTGGCCACCTTCCTTAGTATGTACAGCAGTGAGATCTACCTCAATGTAAAGATTCTAGGAGAATATCTAGGAGATGTTCCCAGTACTAAATACTAGGGATAAGTATACACAGATGTCCAGTACTGAGTTGTCAGATCCTTCCAAGTCTAGAATTACATTGCCAAGTGAAATCCAGTTTGAAGAACCTTTGCTTTGAGAGGTGACTTTATAAGTACTTGTCTGATGAAACATTTTTCATGGAGGTTCTTCCAGTTAAGACTGTTTCTTACAGAAACCTGAAGGTTCCTAGAGACCCATGGTGTAAAACCATCATGGTTCACCTGGTATCAGCTTCCAGTCCCTGTCATGAGCTTTCAAAAGCACCCAGGTCTGCGGCAGGCTGATAAAACGTTATAAATAAATAATAGCAATGTAATGAGGTAGCTGGTAAATGCTGCTTTAACATCAGTCACTTGGTAAAAGAGCATTTACTCTCAACGTCCATCCTTTGATCTTAATTTCCCCCCCCCCCGCCCTTCTACTAAACACATTTTCCCCATCTCCACACAGGATCCCGCTTGATCTGCCAATCATGCTGGAGCAGCAAAATTCTTCTCCAGATCGATATTTCTTCACTTTAGATGTTATGATTGCTTTAAGATGCAATGGCGACATGCTCCCAAACTAGATTATGGTGAAAGGAAAGAAGAGCAGAACAGAGAGGGGCAGAGGCTACGGCCATGGGACGTTGTGCAAATATAATTCTTTCTTTCTTTCTCTTTCTTTCTTTCTTTTTTCTGTCTTCTTTTCTTTCTTTCTTTCTTTCTTTCTTTCTTTCTTTCTTTCTTTCTTTCTTTCTTTCTTTCTTTCTTTCTGTCTGTCTGCCTGTCTTTCCTTCCTCCACCCTTCCCTGCAGGAACACTTCACACCAGAATGCAAGTTCAAAGAATCCGTGTTTGAAAATTATTACGTCACCTATTCTTCCATGATCTACCGGCAGATGCAGTCAGGAAGAGGCTGGTACTTGGGTCTCAACAAAGAAGGCGAAGTCATGAAAGGGAATCACGTGAAGAAAAACAAACCTGCTGCGCACTTCCTTCCCAAACCACTCAAAGGTAACAGCATTCAGACTTCCTCAGCTATTTGTAGAGGATTTTTGAATACCATTTGTTTTGTTTTTTTCTCTCCTGCCGTTTTGTTCTCAGGATGCTTGAGGATCCCTTTTGCATTTCCCTAGAGGCCTTTTGGAGAGTCTGCCTCTCCTGCGACATCAAGTCTTGTTTATTTCTCTCTCTCTCTCTCTCTCTCTCTCTCTCTCTCTCTCTCTCTCTCTCTCTGTGTGTGTGTGTGTGTGTGTGTGTGTGTGTGTGTGTGTGTGCAATGAGTGGGTGGGGAGAAGGCCCAAATGGAAGCAACAGGTAGCACACCTAGACAGAGCCAGGATTGTTGCCATTTTCCTATAAAGTTGGGAAGGTTTGGCTGTTTACCCTCCATTTCTGTCTGTGGCTGGGCTCAAAAGGGCAAGAAAGGAGACCGCTGGATTTTGGCAATTTGGGTTGGAGGGGATAAACTGGGGTCTGTATGCAACCTGGTGGCTTCAGATGATGATGATGATGATGATGATGATAATAATAATTAAAAAAACATAGAACATAGAATCATAAGGGTGGAAGGGCTCTTGGAGGACTTCTAGTCCAACCCCACACACCCCCATCCCTGCTCCAGCAGCAGAGCGGTCTGTGGTTCTTCCCTGACTTTCCTTTCTCCTCCTTTCCAACCAGTGGCCATGTACAAAGAACCCTCCCTCCATGACCTTACTGAATTCTCACGGTCTGGCAGTGGCACCCCGACGAAAAGCAGAAGCGTCTCCGGAGCTTTGAACGGCGGCAAATCTATGAGCCAAAACGAAACGACGTAGCCAGGACGGAAAAGCGAGAGGAGAGAAGCAGCATCAGTGGGAACTTTTACCTCTAGATCCGTTGTGGAACCCTGATTTTTGCACCTACCGTTCAGCCCTTCCCGACATGCCAACAAACTGGGATAGCTCTCTTGGCCTTTTATCCGCGACTTTGGACTTTCCGGAGGTCCCCAAATAACCGTAAATGATTCGTGTCAAAGGAAAGATTTCCACCCCCCCCCACCCCACCCCCATGATGTAAAATGCGCTTGTGCAAACACAGGCCTAGCCAGACAAACACAAAGCAATGGCCTCACATTGCTTCTGCCTTTACTTCTCCCCCTCACGTACGCTCTTGGGGAGAAAAAAGAAAAAATCCACAACATTTTAAAACACATTTTTGCTTTCCAAACTGAGACAGAAACCCTGTCAAAGTTTGTTCTTTTTTTTTCTTTGCTCTTTGAAGGGAATTTCAATATTTAGTGTTTTATATATGAATGGTTCAGAGAAGGGAAGGGGGACTCTGTACACCCTCTGCTTTTTTTTCAACTTACTATTTTATATATCATAAAGCTTGGTAAGGAAAAGAAATCTGAATATATCTCCTTTTTTTGGCATTATTTTGTGCCTCTTCTCTTGAAGGGGTTTTGAGCTGTGTCTTTACAAGCCAAGCAAAATCCTGCTAATATGCTAGTGTAACCTTGAGGAAAAAATAATCAATAAATCAGGTTTGGAACCGGATCGCAGTAGATCTTAGGCTCCAGCAAAAAAAAAAAGTGTTCTTGTGATTTTAACACAAACTGAGATATATACAGTTTTTTTTATAGATTTGTAGTCATCCTTTTCAAGGCCTCATGCTAAACCCCCAGTCTGTAGGAACCGAGATGTGTGTTAATTTCCCCGTCTGTGGAAAATAGATATTTTTTTAAAACAGGGTGAATCGAGTTCTTCCCACAATGTAGATTCCTTTCCCCCCCCCTTCCTGTTCTCTTGATTAAATTTTGTGTATCATATCTAAAAAACAAAAAGCAAAACTTGTGGACATATACCTTCTTTTTTCTAAAGACAGAAACTGTGGAACTAAAGTGACTTAACTACGTTTTTATAAGGGAAACCATGACACCTTATTTGTAAACATCTTTCCTTTTGCTTCCCTGAAAATGTGGGTGGAGAAGGAAGAGTTATTCATGGATAAGTTGGGGAAAAAAGTCTACACGGAAAGGAATTGCAATCCAGCCTGTTGAGGTCACTGGGATGGAAGGAAATGAGATGGTGGTTAATCTCTCCTGGCCTTGCCTGGAGAGCGGAGAAGCTGTTAAGACAGGAAAGGACTGGGGGACTTCATGACATCTGGCTGGAAATTGGGTAGATCATGATGGAAGAAGAAAAGGTATAAGCATCACCACATGGAATCTTTCTGAATCCAAGAGAAGGGAATATTTGTAGCTCAGGGTTGAACTGTGGGGTGCTTAGTGCTCTCTGAGCTTGGTGGGGCTTTTTTTGCAGACGTTTCATGATCCAACCTGGTAACATCATCAGGGCAGATGGCATCTCCATCATCCATCACCAATGATCTTATCTAGTTGAGTCATGACACATCTACAAGAAAACAAACAAGCTCAGAGAGCACCAAGGACTCCACTTCCTGAATCCTTATTTTCTATTTGCAAGAGGCTGGAATTGTATCTTTCCTTCTTTGTTTTTTTTTTGTTGTTTTTTTTTGTTTTTTAAGGAAACAGAAGTAATGCAACCAGGGAGGGAGAGAAAGTTAAGTTTATGTTTAGTTCATCATATCTCTTGCATGAGAGGAAGTTGGATACTGGCTTCAGAAGTTGCATGACCTGTTTTAAGATTTTGTGCATTGCTCTCTGTCAAAGATAACGTGTGCAAAGCAGATATGGGCCAGGAGGAGCTGTTTCCTGTCGCTTTGTGCAGAGGAGATGTTTATTATTTGTTGTATACAACCATGCACTGAATAAACGAATTTATATTAAGGTGTCCATTCTAAAAAAAAAGAAAAGCAAAGAATAACAAAGCCTAGGTCGTGGATTCATTCAGGTCTAGAGCTTCTTATCTGGAGAAATCAGAGAGGAAAGACAGTCTTGTAAGTTACAGAACTTCAATCTCAAACTTTACTTGCTTCTCAAGTGGGCTGGGTCCTTTGCAAAAGAAAACCCTTGAATACTGCAAGGAATCCTGTGGTCTTTCAAGATGCTAGAAGAAGAGCTGTAGAAGATCTGCAGATGAATTCCATCAACATCTCCAAGGAGAGCTGGAAAAACGCTTGAGAAGCTTTGCACAGCCTCTTGGTTAGTCAGTTTCAATAACCATAGGGGACACAGAATAAGGGGGGCCTTTCATTTTAAGGTAACTGTTAGGGGAAAGCTGTTCTTCAGGTGTGAATGGATGGCAGGTGCAGAAAAACCCTCCCTCCCCAAAAGACTTCCAATTCCAAATCCCCTAACTTGGTGTCATCTCCCCATCTTCCATCAACCCCAAAGGAGATGTTTTCATTATTACTAAAACCATATTTAAGAGGAGGCTGGAGAGCTTTCAAGAAACATGGCAGAATGGAGAAGAAGCCAAGATCTTCCATACTCTTGGCCACCAACTTCCAAGAACATCTTCACGCTTGCTGGAACAAGTTGGTCTTCAAACAAGCTGTAGCTTTCGACGGCCAGAGCAAAATGTGGCCTCCTGGAATCAGAAGCCATGAGTCACTTTTCGGGGGAGGGGAGAACTAAGAAAGATTAATCACTTTGTTCTCTTGCCTTTTGAGAGAGGAAAAAAAACCTTCATAAGTCAACATCAATCAATATCTAAGGAACCCGACATACGTTTTGCAAAGTACGGCTCACTTTCCTTTTCAACCGCTGACATTCACTTAAATTCATCATGTTCCTTCAGCGAGTCTTCCCCAAGTTAGATGTGTTAAGCCATGGTGACTACAATTCCCAGCTAGCATCCTAGCATTATTCTGGGAGTTGTAATCCAGCCCATTCATAGGTGATTTTGGAGAAGGTTGAAGTAAGAGTGGCATGAAGAACTTCTAGGGAGATTCTCAATCATCCAGGTCAAAGGTGCTTTTTTCCAAAAGGTACCTGGACTTTCTTGGTTTTATTCCTTGAAAACATTTCACTTCTCATCCAAGAAGCTCAGAACTGAAGAAGCTTCTTGGATAAGAAGCGAAACATTTTCAAGGGGGGGGAAAAACCCAGGAAAGTCCTATTTCCTTTTGGAAAAGCACCTTTGGGACATGAAGAACTTCCTTTGAAAATGACCATGGGAGAACTAATGTCCTGAAACTTGGGCCTTTTTAGAGAGAAGAGCTTTTGGGGCCTCAGCTCCAGAATGAAGATCTGATATGAGTAGATGCTCTCCTTGTTCGGCCTAGCTCCTGTTCAAGCCTTATTGCAAATAATTATCCCTAATCAGTTTTGGCTGACTCTCCACCCATACAAAATAAAAGATGTAATAGCTAGTTGAAAACTCTCCAAGACTTTGTGGGAAACTCATTCTATATATTGTCCCAAAAACTACATACATAGATGTGCAAATACAGTCACCAGATGAGCTGAATCTAAGGAGAGTATAATGTATTCATGTTGTTGTTTATTACAGTATATAACATCCACTGAGCTCAGTCCAACCTTTGTCCTACAGAAGTAAGCAAAGACTTGGGGGGTGGCTTAAGAAAATATCAGAAAAAGGCAAATCCTTGTTTGCATGGAGTGGGAATTTCACAGCATCTCACACATTTTGATGGTGGCAGAGCAGATCGGTAATTTAGCAGGCCAGAATATCTCAAGAAGGACCCTGGTAGACTCTTTGACATGTGACAACAATTCAAATCCTTAGTCATATTCATGCATAAACTGGCAGTTAATTGGAAGGCTCTTGACAAGCTACATTCAGCCTCTTATTTAAAACTCAAAGGTTGGCAAAGATTCAAAGAGATGGTTCTTTCGTAAGCTAGTTGATTGCAGATGCTGGAAAAGCCCTAATTAGAAGCAGAAAATTGCATCCTATAAACCATACTTGTAACAGTTCCAGATTTCATTTCCTACATCTCCTTCTGCTTGTGTCCCCTAACCAACTAGAAGCAGGTTACTTCTCCGTGGTAGACACTAGAGGACTTCTGTACATTTTTTATTTTAGCAGATCTGCCAAGTTGTAGGACCTTTGCATCTGATTTTTCTAGCTAGTATGGAGCTGGGAGAAATAGACGGAGAAGCTTCTGCCTGAGGATGTGGTACTGTGGGCTTGATGGACAAAGAATCTGGGATCCACCACATACGATGAAGTCCCAGATTGCTTATCCAATGTTTGATGAATTAGAAGCACTTGATTAGGTTCACACACCATGCTAAGGCATTGACCATCATGATCAGATGGTTGAGTGATGCAACACATTAGCCAAAACCAAAGGACTCATGATGATAGATCATTTAGGCATCAAATCCAGTTTGGTGACCTTGGGCATGTTATTCCTTTCACCTTATTTAGGACCAAGACCTGGATGTCCCATGCAAAGTGCAAATGTTATAGTATTTGGATTCACGTTCTCCTTAGGCCTGGCTAAAACTCCTGCCCACTAACTGGGAATAAATTCCACTGCAAATCACACAAAACTCCTCCCATTCCTATGTTTAAGATGTCAGCCCCAGAAGCCTCTCCCATCAAGTCAAATGTATCAGTAATCAGCAGGATTGGGAAAAAACAACATTCACAAAACAAGACTTTCAACAGTCTACCAAACAAACAAAGGTTAAGGTGGTCAGACAAAAATTTGAACAAGTACTTTTGTGTCCAAGCGTCAAGCTTCTCTTGTTGTTGTTGTTGTTAGCTGTGAAGTCATGTCCGACCCATCGTGACCCCATGGACAATGTTCCACTATCTTCTGGAGTCCATTTAAGCTCACACCTCCTGCTTCAGTGACTCCATCCAGCCACCTCATTCTCTGTCGTCCCCTTCTTCTATTGCCCTCAATCTTTCCCAGCATGAGGCTCTTCTCCAGTGAGTCCTTCCTTCTCATTAGGTGGCCAAAGTATTTGAGTTTTAGCTTCAGGATCTGGCCTTCTAAAGAGCAGTCAGGGTTGATCTCCTCTAGGACTGACCGGTTTGATCGCCTTGCAGTCCAAGGGACTCGCAGGAGTCTTCTCCAGCACCATAGTTCAAAGGCCTCAATTCTTTGGCACTCAGCCTTTTTTATGGTCCAGCTTTCACTGCCGTACATTGCAACTGGGAAGACCATAGCCTTGACTATACACACTTTTGTTGACAGGGTGATGTCTCTGCTTTTTGAAGCTTCTCTAGGCATTGCAAAATGGTGAGCTTCTGGTTTTCTTGCTTTTGATGAAGGAAAGGAGAAAATAAGCAAGCTTAAATCTGGATAATATTTACATATTGTCTCTTATGTACTGTGGGAAATTCACAGTTGGTGAAAGAGCTGGAAGCTAGGCTTGGTTAGGGTTAAACCTGGCTAGCTTTCTTAAGTTTAGCAAGCTGGGTGCATCCATCTCTCTAGTGAGCTTACTGTAAGCCTCCTTATGTATGGAAAACCAAAAACTGGACTAATTTAGCTTGCTCTGTGATGGTAAACAATGCAGTGGTGGAAATCTATCCTACAGCACAGCAATAATTCTCTCTCTCTCTCTCTCTCTCTCTCTCTCTCTCTCTCTCTCTCTCTCTCTCTCTCTCTCTCTCTCTCTCTCTCTCTCTCTCTCTCCTCTCCTCTCCTCTCCTCTCCTCTTCTCTTCTCTTCTCTTCTCTTCTCTTCTCTTCTCTCTTCTCTCTTCTCTCTTCTCTCTTCTCTCTCTCTCTCTCTCTCTCTCCTCTCTGTTTTGGTAGCTTTTCACCATGCACAGAGAATTTGGGCCTTGCCATGCGGTCACTGAAAGTCCTCACCATTAGAGAAACAGAGGGAGGTGGAAAGATACAGACCTTCCTTTTGTCCCTTCTTCTGTCCATCTTTCTTTCTTTCTTTCTTTCTTTCTTTCTTTCTTTCTTTCTTTCTTTCTTTCTTTCTTTCTTTCTTTCTTTTCTCTGTATATCTGTATATAAACTTGCCCCATTTTTTTCTATGTATCTCCTATCCATGGGAATCTTAACAGTCAACATCTGAGGATGTTCATCCACGGATACGCGGGAGACTCTTTCCAAAGAGAAAGTCTTGGCAAAGTCATCCCTCGCTGTTGCTTAGAGACGCCGCTGAATCCCAGAGAGGATTAAAGCCGTCCTCGCATTGGAGAGGATAGTGATCAGACACCGTAACGGCAACTGCTCCTCATGGCTGAACAGCAGCCTCACAAACACATGCTGCAAAGCCCTTGGCAGTTGCCTGCCAAGACCTCCTCAATTTTATTTTTATGTATTTTATTTGTATCCTGTCTTTATTATAACCACCCTGTGGGTGGAGCTGAGAGAATGCACCCAGCCAGTGGGATTAGAACTCACCAGTCTCCTGGTGATTGGCTCAAGGTCACCCAGTTGGCTTTCATGCCTAAGGTGGGACTAGAACTCACCGTCTCCTAGAGATTGGCCTAAAGTCACCCAACGGGCTTTCACGCCTAAGCAAAGATATTCATTCAGTACTCAAGTTGAAGAAAAGAGGATGTAGGTGAGAGTAGGCAGCACCAGCCAACTTGTCTTGGGAAGGTGATGCTGCACCAAGGTTAGGAAGAATTTCAAGGGGAAGGAGAAATAACGATTTGGAAAAATGCGATTGCTTTCTGTATTGGCTCTATCAATAACTTCCAGCAAAAGGTCCATTAAGTTTGAGTTCCAGAGCAGGGAGGAAATCCTTGCCTAGCAGTTGAGCCGTTAATGCTGAGAGGGCACCAGGGAAGCAGTTTCCGTAGAAACAGATGTGTGAGTTTAAAATAAGAGAAATCTTTTTGAGCAAGTCCTAGATGCTTCTCCCGGCTTCAGCTGCCTACTTAGGAAGGAAGAGGAGGACTCCATTCCAATCTGCCTGGAAAATCAAGAGGAGCTAAGACAAACTCTTTTTATCAAAGAACATTTTAAACAGCCGGTGACAAAAGACTGGATGTTTAAAGCAAAATTATAATTCTCCCTTTTTTTTTTCCTCCCTTCCTCCTCAAAAGCAATTTTCTTTTTTATGCATGGAACTTTCTGGGGAGAAAAAGAAGGATCTAGAATTCTTCTAAGAAAACTACAGAGAAGCTAAAAGAGGACAAAGTAGAGCCTTTAAAAACAAAGGAATTAATTAGCATAATGAAACCAATAAATCAAACAACAGCGCCCTTGGCTTTTTGGTCAAATATTATTCATATACCGGTAATTGGTACTTCTAAGCAAATAATGATTTTTTAAAAAACAAATATTGTTTCTCTTGATCTATTTTATACCCAAACTGGAAGTGGGGAAACTAACCACCATGGACAGCCTATCTGAAGAGGTTCTGATCCTTCATGTTGGCTCTCATTTGAGTATCAAGACTGAGATTTATTTATTTTTTTAAAAAAGATAGGTTGGCTTTTTAAAAAAATAAAATAAAAAATCCTAAGCTTCAAATAAGCTTATTTACTCAAGTGTATTCCCATTGCTAGATGGATGGGATGGACATTAACCTCCAGTTAGTATCTCAAGGTGTGAAGGTCTTGGGTAGAGACCAAGGATTCAAGTATCGTTTCGCTTAGGTTATGCAAAAGAATGAACAACATTACTTTGATATAAAGGTGTTCCTCAAATTACAAGCATTTGTTTAGTGGCCATTCAAAGTTACAGTAGAAAAACGCGACTTATGATCAGTCCTCAAACTTACAACCGTCACACCATTCCCACAGTCAGGTGATCAGAAATTCAGGCACTTGGGAACCTGTGTGTATTTACAATGGTTACAGCATGCCGGGGTCATGTGATCACCCTATGTGGCCTTCCCAGCTGATTTCTTACAAGCAAAGCTGGGGAAATGTGCTGGGTAAGGAATTCTGGGAGTTGCACTCCAGCCATCTTAAAGCTGCCAAGACTGAGTGATGCTGGATTAGATTATAACAGATGCCAGATTTATAACTTGCCTTCCAAGTTTCCAAAATACATTGCTCTGCTCCACTCTTCTATCAAATAAGCACTAAATTGGGTTCAATCCGGCATTCTGGAAGAGAAATCGGGCACGCCAGTCTGGCAAATTATATATTCTATGGTCTCAGATATAATTGGAGATTTTTTGTTCAGGCCAATTTAATTAACAGGACCTGAATTAAGGGCAACAGTAGCAGGAAAAGCTGGTCAGCTCACCAAGATTTTGGCTATTCCTTAGTTAACTTTCTAAATTGTATTTGTTCGTTTTCTTAGAAGAGCCCTTGCAAATTGGGAGGGAGGGAAATAGGAATGCCAGCCTCAGGATTTGCTCAGCTCCTGAGGAGCTAATGGATGGAACGGTGTTCTGGTGTTCTCGTCAGCCATGCAGAAATGGGTTGCTGCTACATGTTTTCAGGATTTTGTTTTTATTTTTCACTTCTAACGTTTCCTCCCGGCTTTGCTTTCAAGCATCAAGCAGACCTGATTCCGATAATCTTTTTTTCAAGATCAGGCAAGGTCAGTCAGAGGGTATTGTGCAAAAATAGAGATAAGCTGGAAAGTTTATGATAATAACAAGCTATTTCCTATTGTATCCTTACCTGCAGCTTTCTTGGGAAAAGGATTTGGAAAAGCATGTCCATTTTTCCCAATTGCAGCTGCTTCTACAGAGCATCCAACTCCTGTTTGCTCAACCAGCTGATCCCCAAATTCATCACTGGGTGAATTGTCTCACCCCAACTGAGGCACCCAATGAAACAAACTCAGAAGAGCATCTGCACGTTTTTCTAAAAAGTTGGATGGTGGCACACCATTCTGTCCCCAGTTAGGAAGTGAGGATGACTTTCCTTGGGAGAGAAACCCGCTCTTCTTTTTCTCAATTTTTTGATTGTTTCAGTTATTGATCTCCAGATTGATCACTCACCTTCTGATGATAGAGAGATAGAGATAGATAAAGATAGTTGATGATGGATGGATGGATGGATAGATATAGAGAGATAATAGAGAGATAAATGAGAGAGAGATAAAGAAAGATAATTGATGATGGATGGATGGATGGATAGATAAATAGATAGATAGATAGATAGAGATAGATAGATAGAGATAGATAGATAGATAGATAGATAGATAGATAGATAGATAGATAGATAGATAGATAGATAGATAGATAGATAGATAGATAGATTTTCCAAGGGGGCCAAAGCCCCCCCCCCAAAAAAAAAGATATTGCCTCGCCCTCCCCCAGATGTGAGAACCATGGGGCTTCCAATCACCTGCCTTCCTTCTCAGAGGACGGAGAGGCAATCAACAAGAAGTAACCGAACTCAAAGGAAGGAGGCGAGCAATTCAACATTCCTCTGCCCACGCATTCCTGACATTCTGCGAACGAGTGTGTGCGTGTGCGTGTTTGTGTGTGTTGTGCACACGTGCGTGTGGGGCAGGGGAATCTAATTTGTTTTGCCAGGATCTTCACACAACTGCCAATATGATTAACTGTCCTTCTGTGAAAGTGATCAAGGCTGGAGGGCGGTGGGGCTTAGGAAATCGGTATTTCCTGCAGCTCCTGTATTGGGTGATGGGTGTCAGGTCTGCATTTCATCCTTTACACTCTCTCTCTCTCTCTCTCTCTCTCTCTCTCTCTCTCTCTCTCTCCCTGCCCCCCCCTTCTTCTTCCTCCATCCTCCCAGCCGTGAATGCACAAGCAAGAATGTCCCGGCCATAAATTCGATGCTGCTTGAAATGAATGGGTGGGGCAGAGAGGAAGGGAGCTTGATGCAATGGGCTTGCTTTTTACTGCACTCCCCCCACCATTATAGAATAAGCAGTAACAGACTTGGAAGGAACCTCAGAGATCTTCTAGTCCAACCCCCTGCTCATGAGGGAGATTAATTTAACCATGGCTAGGTGTTGCATTAGTTTCAGGGAATGACAATGTGACAAAGGAAGCTGTGCTGACTGACTTTAGGTGGATGTAACAGAATAGCAGAATAACAGAGTTGGAAGGGACCTTGGAGGCCATCTAGTCCAACCCCCTGCTCAGGCAGGAAACCTTATACCATTTCAGACAAATGGCTGTCCAATCTCTTCTTAAAACCTTCCAGGGTGAAGTCTTCCCTCATCCACTGATAGCAGCCACCAGGATGCTGGGCTGTTTCATCTTGGATTGGGACTCATCAGAGGCACATAGCCAAATTTTACTTTTTTCAGTTAGGTAAAAGATCTATCTAACTGAGAAATGGCAGGTTGAAAAGAATAGAACAAGGATAACAACTGAATTAAATGAGGACCCTCCCCAGAGGAGAATAATTGCTCCTAGGGTAAAAAGTATCCCGGTCCAGGAGAAGCTGAGTAGCCTACACACCCTTCTGAATTTTTCATTTGCTCTAAGCCTGCAATTTGTCATCAATCATCTGCCATGTCCTGCCAAGCCACATGATTCAAAACAAGGCTGGTTTTGATGCATTGGTTGTCCTTGCGCACCTGTCGTGCTCAGGTAGCACATGTCTCATCCTATGCAGCCTGGAGAGATGGGGGCAAATTGGAACTGACAAACTGAGTCTAATTTTGTCTACCTTTCTGCCCGGACCAATTTAGAATAGAATAGAGCTGGAAGGGATCTTGGAGGTCTTCTAGCGCAGCCCCCTGCTCAAGCAGGAGGACCTATACCTATGTTTGCCCTTGATTAATACCAATCTGATGTTAACGGTGCATCTGGCTGGCTCCATTCCTTTTTCATACCTCTGTTTCATTTATGGCAAGGACAGACACCCTGCAAAGGGGAAGAAGGAACCCAAACATCATTGCAGAACTGCATTTTTATGTGCTGACTTCAGACACACACCCACACAAGAGGCGGAGCTAATGGGACCACATTGGTTTCGTTATTCTGAGGCCAAGCTGGATCATGTCAATAATTCTGAGCTGGGATATACAGCTCTCGACAAACAGGGGGTATTCCACAAAGGGGCAGAGTTAGCCCTACAGAGAACCTCATTTGGGAAGGCTTCATGAATGCCAGGAGATAAAACAGAGGCTTTAAAGCTTGGCAAGTTTAAGCCCCCCACCGCCCCCTCATTTTTGCTCTCTACAATCCCCGGGTCTTTTTTTTTCTCCCATGCAAAACAACGGGTGGATTTTATAACTCCATTCATCAGCCTCCCGGATCTGGACTTAGCAGTAAATCACTGCTTTCCTGCTCTTTCACAGCCAGACCAGCTTGGCAGAAGTCTGCCAGACAGGATTCAGCTCGATTAGAATCTTTATTACAGACAAGAATGAAGTCATGCTAAACAGTTGATTGCCTGCTGCCAGGGAGAAGAAATAAATGACTTTTTACACCTTCGAAGGCTTCGACTTGCAGCCTTGCAAATTAATGGACTCCTGAACTGGCACCCGGCAGCTTTGAAGCGAAGCGTCTCAGCTCTTCCAGCCCTCCTGCATAGGACCTCCAAAGCAGAAGGCATAACTTTGGACCCACGTCTTGGGAGATAAGGAAGGGGAGAGGGAGGCAGATTGACAAGGCCACCCAGACACACCCTAAATAAACAGGCTTGTTCCCCGTTGCCTTCCCAGACTCCAAATTAAGGGATCGATAAATTAACGCGGACTGCCTTGGCGCAACCCTCCGGATGCCAGCCTGTCTCGCATTTGGCTTCACTCACCTCCAGTAATTAAACCAAACCCAGCGCTGGAAACCTGAGCTGCCTTGGGAGTGAGCCACGCTACATAACAGATCTTGGAGTAGAGTTGTTACATTTAAGAGACTTCAGCAATCCATTATGGGCCCTGCCCAAGCCACTGATGCATCTCCTAGAGCACCCTTTCAATATTGCATGAAGGAAATCAGCCAACCACGCCGTATTAAAAAGCCAGCTTCCTGTTCTTGATGTGAGGCAGGCAGGCAGGCAGCTCTTCAGTCCAAGCTCTAGGGCAGCTGCTAGGCCTCCTCTGACAACTTGGAGGCGTAAAGAATGGAGACCCTCTCTCCCTTTTTTTTTGCATCTGTGCCTCCTGCGATGTCATGGGTGCATCCTAGAATTTCCCTCGCTAAGCAAGTGAATTGCGCCCATTTTACAACCTAATGTTGCTATGGCCATTAATCGGTGCAGTTGTTAAGTGAATCACATACGGTCGTTAAGTGGCTCTGGTTTCCCCCATTGGCTGTGTTTGCTGGAAGATTGCAAATGGCAATCTCACGATCTCGGGATGCTGAACTTGTCATAAATACCTGCCAGTTGGCCAAGCTCCCAAATGTTGATCCCATGACAGTCATAAGTGTGAGGACCAGTTGCGGGTCATTCTTTTCAGTGCTGTTGTGACTCTGAATGGTTGTTAAATGAATGGTTGTAAGTTGAGGATTACCTGTAGGACAATCTCCTAAGGTCCCGGTCACAAGGAGCTTCTCCTTCAAAGTCGGAGATAGAGGAGAGGAGTCTAACGTCTCCCTGTCACCTTCCTATCCACTTGAAAGTAGCCGTTGCCTTCTTCAAATGTTGTGACTTTGGGACGTGGAGGGAAGAGGGATGGCCAGGAGGACAATCTGAGTCACAGTCCTCCATGACCTGGAGATAGTGGCCAACAGTTGGGCAGGGGTCAGTTATTTCCCTCCCATCTTTGCCAAAACAGAGGTCTTTCCTCTTTCCTAAAGCTGCTGGAAAAAAGGCTGAAGAGGCCCACAGATGTTTTTGTCTTCCTTCGCTCTCCCCTGCGAACACCTCGGGGCACTGATTTCGGAGAGAAGACGAAGAAGCAAAACCTCTAAGATCCGGATGACTTACCAAATCACAGCAAGCCTACCTTTTCCTTCTTTGAACTCTTGTGCGAGCTTTCCTCTTTGCTACAAAAAGCGGCAGTCTGCATCACTTAAATAAATGATTGGGTCAAAATTGTGAAAGCAGGTTGGGGTGATTATTATTGTGGTTCATCGCACAGTCAGCCAGATGTTCAGATGGGACTTGGCATTTTAATCCAGCTCTCAAGTGCTTCCCAAAGACCTGGGAATAGGCAGTAGTTGCTGTTCTTATTACAGGTATTAAAGTCATTATTAAAGGTACCGTATTAAAGGTATATCTTATTAAATGTATGAAGTTGTTGTTCTTATTAAAGGTATCAGGGGCGAGATGATGAAAGGCCTGGGGATTAAAATATATGAAGAACGGTTGCGGGAATCGGGTATGGCCAGTCTAGAGAAAAGAAGGACTTTTCTCTAGACTGGCCATACCCGATTCCCGCAACCGCTCTGGGAAGTCGGGGAGGGGGGAGGGGGAAGGGAGGGAGGGGTTGGGGAGGGTTGGGGAGAGGGGAGGGGGTTGGGAGGGGTTTTGTCTTTTTAAAAAATGTATTGTAAAACTTTTCAATAAAAAAAATAGAGAAAAGAAGGACTAGGGGGGACATGATAGCAGTCTTCTAATATTTGAGGGGCTGCCACAAAGGAGAGGGGGACAAAGCACCAGAAGGCAAGACAAGACATAATGATGGAAACTAATCAAGGAGAGAAGCAACCTGGAATTAAGGAGAAACTTCCCAACACTGAGAACAATTAACCAGTGGAACAGAAGTTGCCTCCAGAAGTTGTGAGTTCTCCATCACTGGAGGTTTTTAAGAAGAGCCTGGACAGCCATTTCTCCAGAATGCTATAGGGTCTCTGTAAGGTCTTACCTCAGCTAGCACTCCCAAAAAAAGCAGAACTCTTGAAACAGGGAGTTGGACTAGAAAACCTCCAAGGTCCCTTCCAACTCTGTTATTCTATATTCTCTGTTCTGATGTAATGTGTAGCTTGGAAGATTTTTTTAAAAAAAAACTTCTGAGGCCATTTCTGAACTATGTTGCTTTCCCACAAAATCCCATCCCTTCCCCAAAGTTTTCTTTTAATGGCATGGCAGGAGAGCTAGTTTGTTTTGCTAGGAGCCAAAACCTCTGGCCAACTGACAAGTCCAAAGCCTGCTTAGCCATCTTAGAAGGTTTTGGGCAAGACTGTTGGAGTCCTTCTCCACCCTTTTAAGGGCAAAGCAAGATCCAGAGTCTTTGCAATAGGTGCACCCCGTTGGCTTGAGGGATAATTGCTTTTTTCCCCTCCTTTCCAGCTCCAATGGGATCCTCATTAGCTGCCCTTTCACCTCACCTCTCCGCGACCCCTTCACTAGATGCCTGGAGGGGAAGCTGCCAGAAATGTGTCAGTCCAAAATTGGCTGTAGAAAGCAGCATTTGCTCTTGGTGGGTGTCAAAAGTGAAGTCCAATTAGAACATTAGATATCCACTTGCAGATGGAGGAAGCAGCAGATGTCTATCGCGGGGTGGGGGGGCTCCTAATATGAGGAAGGGGAGGGGAAATTGCATTTGCTTTTCCTCAGTCGCAATTAAATATTTTCCCCTGTTTGATCAGACATTCGAAGAAAGATGTAGCGGAGGAGCTGGCCAAGGAGACAGAAACAGTCTGTGGTCTTTTGGCACAGTTTCCATGGGTAGGGAACCGTGGGCGGATGGCAGAGCACCGTTCCTTGTCACGGTTTATGAGATTAATGAGGATTAGAAATAGGAAACCAGATCTGCCTTATATTTTCTTCTTCGGCGTCCTTTTGAGAAGAGAAGGAGAGGGAAGGAAGAGAAGAATAGCTAGAAATCAGGGACCGTGGAAAGGGAAACAGGGGGCATGGGATACCAAGCCCCCCATGAAGGGGCAAAACCATGATGGCATGGAAGATCAATGGCACTTCCTGCCTCCTGCTTACCACACAATCCCTTCCAAGAAGTTTCCACGCCCATTTGTACTATTCAGGTGACCCCGAGGGCACAGAGAAACCTCCAAGTGGCCTCAATGGCTCTCAGAAAGAGCACTAACGACCAGATGACTGCAAAGAATATAAATCTTTCCGTTCTCCACCATCCAGTCAGAACTGAAGAAGCATCTTGGATGAGAAGTGAAACATTTTCAAAGACAAAAAAACTCAAGAAAGTCCAGTTGCCTTTTGAAAAAGCACCTTTGGGACAACGGTGACCTGGATGACGGAGACGCTCCATAGACATGGAAGATCAAGTAGCATCATCTTGGGAAATCTTGGTGGCCTGAGAAATAAGGTGCATGAACCTGGGAAAATTTAGGATGGGGCTCTCGGACCCTGCTGCTACCAGCTATAGTAAAAGGTTTCATTTTCAGCCCTGATGAATGTCATAAGCACAAAAATCACAACAGGGCAGAGATGAACAATTGCAGGCATGGAGACCCAGGGAGGCCTTGAGAGAAAGTGCTACAAAAAAAGCAGCAAACTCAGGAATAAATATGCAACAATTTATTTTACATATGTTTTTATCCCATCTTTTTTATTTTTATGAATAACTCAAGGGGATGAACATACCAGTACTTCTTCCTCCTCCTATTTCCCCACAAAAACAACTTTGTGATATGAGTTGGGATAAGAAATGTCACCCGGTTGACTTTCATACTAAGACTGCTCTAGAACTCATGGTCTCCTGGTTTGTAGGCCAGCACCTTAACCCTAGATTAAACTAGCTCGCTTATTTCTTCTAGTTCCTCTTCCAAAGCTTTGTAATTATTGATTGCTATAACACTATTCACTGCAATTAGAAGCTAGGTCCTGGTTCAGATTGTATCCATTTATAACAGCCAAGACCATTTGTACTACATAGAACGATGCTTTTTTTTTTCATTTAAAGTTGGGCTGAAATGCATTTAGCAGTAGAATGTACTAACATGTCAGGAAATGTAATTTAACAGATAAATATATTCAGAACATTTTAGCAGCTCTTTGTTACACGACATCCTAATCAGATTTACCCTTCATACATCTGTAAAATTGGCACACTCAACCAAGCAAGAGTCATCATGCTCAACTGTAGAATTATCTAGGTTTTTAATGAGTCTCTGGAGAGTTTCAACAATGTCTTTGGCTGCCGAGTTATGTGCAGCTGAACACCACAAAGAAAACACAAAGAAAGGAAGAAAGATTTGAAATGTTTCCAAAATATACCTTCCTTAAATCTATGCTCTTTCTTCCAACCTGGTCCTACTGGGAGAAGAACCATGGTCTTCTAAGATGGTGCCAAATACCAAATGTAGAACAGTTGCTTTTTAACCAACACCATTTTCTCCAAAGAATGAGATGTTAGTTGTGTGTATGGCAACTAACAAATTTCTATATTTCTATGCAATGATTAAACTTTCATTAGATTAGCTTATTTCTTATATACTCTTATACACACCTTCAAGGACATGTTTATTAAACAGAAGAGGGAGAGAGGGAGAGGGAGGGGAGAGGGGAGAGGGAGGGGAGAGAGAAAGAGAGAGAGGGAGATTCCTCTCTCCAATTTCCGTCACTAAAACATAAAGATCAGTAGGATAGTAAAGATTCTGTGGTGTCCACAAAAGAGCATCTTCTCAGTCTGATCCTACCCATCATGGTGTTGTGAGTGTGCTCATAACAACATTGCAAAAGCCCAAATATACTCACCAGCTCAAAAAGTACAGAACTCTCTTTCCAATTACACTTTGGCTGGATTTGCATGGTATGTTTTAGCAAGCCAGATAAAGATGTAACAGATGAATTTGAACATGGACAATATTCCCTTGTTTAAGCTTCCACTTTTACTGTATTATTTAATAGGCAGCGGAAACCAAGCCATTTTATTAGTACTGCATGGTTGTATTGTCCAGTGTTGGAGAAGACTCCTAAGAATATCAAGGACATCCAAGAAAACAGGAAGAATGGATCATCAAATAAATCAGTTGAGAGGTCTTGCTCAAGGCATAAGTGACCAAGCTGAGTGATCCTACTTTGGACACATTAGGTCTTTTGAGAAGTGTACAATGCATGAAAGGGAGGAAGGAAAAAGAAGAAGAGGATGACCAGCAACTAGGTGGATGTACTCAGTTACAGTAATGATGTGTGCACCGTTGAAAGACCTAAAAGAGCAGATTAGCAATAGATAGTTATAGAAAAAATCTATCTATGAAGTCTCTAAGTCTCTACTGATTTGATTGCACATATACAGTCCATCCATTCATCCATCCATCCATCCATGTATTGTAACAGCCCCTAACATGAGATAAATTAATAACCAGTCAGTTGTTCTTGAGGAATGTAGATGTTCCCAATGCTAACAGAAGTTGATTGAACATTGTCATTGCAATGCATGTGTTCACGTGCGTGTATTTATTTCAGCCTCCTTCATTCCATTTACATTCCATGTTTGACATTTATAATGTATTGACATTCTTCCAATTCAATCTGAGAACAGAATGTGAGGAGACATTTAATGGGTACATCATGACATCGCAAATTTTTTAAAAGATCAAATGTCTATCTTTCTCTTTTCCCCTCGCCTCTTTCTCATTCATTTCCATTTTAGTTACTCGGTCCCATTTCTGGTGCCCAAAAGGGAGCTGTAAAAATAACCAATCTTCAGATCAAATATCTATTTTAAAAATCAGGTGAGGCAACTCATAACCCGCACCTATGGAATAGGGTTAAATAGATTTGTGCATTCACAATGGGACATGCAACAATCAGCTAGAGAGGCTTAGTAGTGAGGTGGCTTGGACCAGGAGAAGTTGAACTAAGGCCACATTCAGACTTAAGACATAGAAGTCCATTCGGTGACTTGATCTCTCAACCCGGCTAACTCATAAACTGGTTTGTTGTGAGAAAAAAATGGAGTGTGAGGCATGACTGCTGAGCTGCTGAATGAAAGGCAGGAGATAATTCTAACAAACCAATAAATACCAACAACGTTTTTTAGATAATGTTTTCCATCTTCTTGAGGATATTGATTTTGACCAGCTCAAGAAAAGTAAGGATGAGGGAAGACAGGATAGTGAAGTTGACCCCAAGAAAGTTCTGATTTGCTTGGATCCGTGTCTCTTCTTCTATCTATCCAAGACGACTTCAGAAGCAGTGAAACTATGAGCCACACAGAGGCCTCCAGGCCCAATTTTTACAACATGAGATGTCCTCAGAGCGCATCAGCAATATTCACCATCATGTTATCCATCTCGGGACACAGAACTTGTGAATTTTGTAATATCATCAAATTCTTAAATTGCAAGTTCATTGTGGCCCATAAATCACAAGCTCCTTTTTATCCTTTATATTTATGGACAAAATGTCCATAATGGGTTTCCAGTCATTAATAAATGTAGCTATTGTCTTTTCCATAAGCAAACAAATCCATTTTGCCTCCTCTGCAAACTCTGTTCTCTTCATCCAGCTTTCCTCCGTTGTGAGTTTTTCAGTCTTCCCAACTTTTGCACATATAACACCGCAGTTACCATGTACAAAAACAATCTCTTATAAGTCTTTTGAAGTTGTGCATGAGTCCATCAAGAAACGTTCTGGCTTCTGTCGTGGTTGATTTTTGGATTGTCAGAAGAAATGGACAAAATCTGTATCTGGAAAGAAAGGCCCGCATAGACGTGTCTATCTAAGGACAGAGAAGGATGAAGATAGCAACAGTTTTCCTTATCTGGAAGGGACAGATGAGAAGAGAGGGAAGAAGCATCTAACGGAGGTCCCAGATTTGCCAGGGGCTGCTTCAAGAGGTTATCAGCAAGGTGAGCAATCAAATTTTGGGGGCCTGTTCCTATTTATGTGCTCCACGCTATCAAAAATAAGTTAACCTCTGAAAACTCAAACCTCTTTTTCCACTGTCGGTCCATTTGTATCGGGAATGACAGAGGCATATTTAGCGTTTTTGGAAAGGGGAGGGAGAAAAGCCATAACTTTTAATTAAAAAGAAAATCTGTTGGCTGGTTTGATTCCTAGTTGATTTTGAACCAGGATAAGGAACCAGCTTGTTTCTCACTTAGTGGCATAGCTTTTAGGAACGGGTTCTCTGAGATTTAAATTAGCTCCGTCAGCATGTGGAAGAATTCAGGCATAAAACAAACCTTAAATCTCACTCTACCAGGTCAAATAATACAGAAAGGTTTGAGTTTCTTTTTAAGATAGGTTTTATTTTCTCCCAGCTCAAAATATCTCTGTAATTATAGAGCTGTGGTTCTATCTGACACATATTCTGTAAGGCCATAAAAGAAACCATGACTGCATTTACCATTGATCCAAGAAGCAGATAAATGGAAGCTAGAGAGGGGGAAAGGGGAAAAAGTGAAGAAGGAAAAAAAGAAATAGAGGGGAAAAACTTGTAGAGAGGATTCTCAAAGACCCAAAAGCAAAGAAAATATAGAAAATTTGGGTCATGTCATTGGCATGCAATAGATATACATCTCAGCTTGACTTGCTTTGTCATTTTGTTTATTCATTGTCATCATTAACTGTCCTAAATAAGTCTATCAAAACACAGGTGGGCCAGCCATTTAAAGAGATATGATCTGTCTTTCCTCCTTGGAAAATAAGTATTGCCAAGAAATAATTGATTTTTTTTTTCTGAACACAGTCCTGCTTCAGGAAGGAAGCCAGCCTCGAAGTCCAGCTAGATTGTAAAGCTGTAGCCTGTTTGTAGAAGGTAGGAAAGGGTGTAACCCAGCTGTTGTGGAGGGGTTTATACTCAAGGCTTATCCCATGCCCTTATAGTTTCCCAATGAATTAAATTGGTGGGGGAGGAGAAAGTCCTTTAAAACTCATTCTGACGTTGTATTAGCCACCAAATCAGTTAGTGCATAAGAGTGTTGTGGGTTGAGGATCTTACAGAAGATAGAAGACTGAAATGACAGAATGTGTGGCTGTGTAACTAAGACAAATAGCATTCATTGTCATTGGGCACAGGCAACAGCCCATTCAGAGGCACCTCCATTCAGATGGTATTGGTCTTCTAGAAACCATCACTTCTGTTTTGTGGGACTGGGATGTTCTAAATTCAAATCTATGGAATTCATTGAATTCATAGGCTCTCTACTCAACACAGCTCAACCCATAGGCCATGTTTGAGGGAGTCAGATTAAGGGAAAAACATCTTTTCCAAAGTATGCCATGTAACAGACAGACAGACCGACAGACAAATAGATGAGAGAGAAAAGGATGGACAGGCAGTCAGATGAATGGACAATGGAAAAGAAGGAAGGAAGGAAGGAAGGAAGGAAGGAAGGAAGGAAGGAAGGAAGGAAGGAAGGAAGGAAGGAAGGAAGGAAGGAAGGAAGGAAGGAAGGAAGGAAGGAAGGACAAGCAGACAGATAAGTGGATAGATAGATAGATAGATAGATAGATAGATAGATAGATAGATGATAGATAGATAGATAGGAGATAGATGAGAAATAGATATAAGATAAATGAGAGAGAGGGGGAGTATCAAGTAAAGGTTGGTGTTATTCTGAACTAATTATGTATCAGATAGAATTGAAATGTGGTAACTTGTCCACTTTTTTAATATTGCTGAATGATGCTTCATCTGAAAGGAGACTGGCTATATCTATTATTATTAACTGTTACATTTTTCATCAAATGCTCATTAGCTCAGAGAAAAAAGACAATATCCAAAAGGAAAGTTAACAAAAAAAGTCTCTTTTTAATGAGGGAAGAAGGA